>NC_069499.1:837426814-837635344 GCF_027579735.1 Bombina bombina | reverse complement strand
TCTCAGATAGATAATAAACAGAGAAAACTGTCTATTTATACATAATCTGAAGATAGAACCTTAAGGCACTACTCCATATCAAGTAGAAAACTTTCCTTTGCGAAGAAGGAATAGGAGATAAAAATGTACCCAGAATTTCAGCTGAAAATGCGATATGACACAACCTTAGGAGAAATCCTAATTATGTCCGCAGAACAGCCTACTATCGTGGAACAAAAAGGAGGGACGCAAAGCAAGGCAGTAACTCAGGGACTTCTGCTCGCAGAAATAAGAAAAAAGAAGTAGAAGGACTCTAAGATAACAACCTAGAGACAACATCATGCATAGGTACAAAGACAGCCCGATGCAAGACTGTAAGAGCAGTCCAAACCCCAAGAAGGAGCATCCGAACTAACCACCTGCCACAGTCAAAGTTCTAGTAAAAAACAAAATTTATGCTTACCTGATAAATTTCCACGGTTTCCTCCTTACTTGTGGGATATTATCCTTCCTAACAGGAAGTGGCAAAGAGAGCTCCCCCCTTAACTCCACCCCCCAGTCATTCGACCGAAGGCCAAGGAAGAAAAAGGAGAAACTAAGGTGCAGAGGTGACAAGCTTTCAATAAAAAATACCATCTGTCTTGAATAGACAAGGCGGGCCGTGGACTCGGTACATCGCAAAAGAAATTTATCAGGTAAGCATAGTAAGGTAAGCGTAGTTGCTATGGGCACTACGAGTTTAAATTTACAATACCTTGGAATGTTTAGGACAATGGGTTTTATATGAGCTTTCCCTTATCTTTCTGAGTGTTTAACCATATTGCGGCAACCTTATCAACTATTATTATTTTTAATTTAATTTATTCACGGCACTTAGCGTGATTACTTACGCCGCTCTGTTTATTTCGCATATGTGATCCTCATACCCTGGTTTTAGGATAGCCTGTGATATCTTGTGTGCTATGTCAGTGTTTCTGCACAACACATAAGTCATATAGGAATGCGAGGTATCTAGAAGCAATTACTCTCCTGTCATCATGTTTGTTTTAAAGACGATTTTGATATTACATACATTGTTTACAATTTACGTGACTGACCACGCCCCCTCCACTGCAGTGTTAATTTTGACGGCAAGTTTCAATTTAGTCTTAGTTTTAGTCTTTTGACTAAAATGCCATTTTAGTTTTAGTCATTTTAGTCATCTGAATTGTTTTAGTTTTAGTCGACTGAATCTCCAATACATTTTAGTCGACTTAGTTAAAGTGTAATGCATTATTTAAGCATTTCTCTATCATTTGCAAACTGATTACATACTCCAGAAGTAAACATAACACCTGTTAGTATTTATGGTATTAAGGTTTAAACATGCAATACAGACACAGATTTAGCTGTTGTGATATGTAACATCTTTATTAAACTTAAAATTAAATAAAACCAAGTTTCATAAACAAACAGAAGTGCAACTTTAAAATATTAAAAAAACAAAACTGTATTGGCTGTATTGAACATATTACCCAATATAAAAACGTTAACAGTTCTCTGTTAATAATTAAAACAAGTATCAAGAAACAACACAACAAAAAGTGTCTGCAGCTAGCACAGGCACAGCATAACTTAAACCCATATTCGTGGTTTATGCTTATTTCTATAGGAAGAATCAATTGATTGTTCACAGATTCAAAAACGTTTCGGCAACAATATTAGCACTGCTCTAGAACTTCCAAACTTATTATAAACTCCTGGAGTAAAGGTTTATTAACCTGTTTTCTTTTATGGTATTAAGGTTTGAACATGCAATACAGATTTAACAGATTTAACTGTTGTGGTATATAACATGTCTTTATCTTAAAATTTAATAAAAACATAATTTATGCTTACCTGATAAATTTATTTCTCTTGTTAAGTGTAGTCAGTCCACGGGTCATCCATTACTTATGGAATATATCTCTTCCTAACAGGAAGCTGCAAGAGGATCACCCAAGCAGAGCTGCTATATAGCTCCTCCCCTCACATGTCATTCAGTCATTCGACCAAAGCAGACGAGAAAGGAGAAACCATAGGGTGCAGTGGTGACTGGAGTTTAATTAAAATTTAGATCTGCCTTAAAGACAGGGCGGGCCGTGGACTGACTACACTACAAGAGAAATAAATTTATCAGGTAAGCATAAATTATGTTTTCTCTTGTTAAGTGTAGTCAGTCCACGGGTCATACATTACTTATGGAATACCAATACCAAAGCTAAAGTACACGGATGAAGGGAGGGACAAGGCAGGAACATTAAACAGAAGGAACCACTGCCTGAAGTACCTTTCTCCCAAAAATAGCCTCCGAAGAAGCAAAAGTGTCAAATTTGTAAAATTTTGAAAAAGTGTGAAGTGAAGACCAAGTTGCAGCCTTGCAAATCTGTTCAACAGAGGCCTCATTTTTAAAGGCCCAGGTGGAAGCCACAGCTCTAGTAGAATGAGCTGTAATCCTTTTGAGGAGGCTGCTGTCCAGCAGTCTCATAGGCTAAACGTATTATGCTACGAAGCCAAAAAGAGAGAGAGGTAGCCGAAGCCTTTTGACCTCTTCTCTGTCCAGAGTAAACGACAAACAGGGAAGAAGTTTGACGAAACTCTTTAGTTGCCTGCAAATAGAACTTCAGGGCACGGACTACGTCCAGATTATGCAAAAGTCGTTCCTTCTTTGAAGAAGGGTTAGGACACAGTGATGGAACAACAATCTCTTGATTGATATTCCTGTTAGTAACTACCTTAGGTAAGAACCCAGGTTTAGTACGCAGAACTACCTTGTCTGAATGAAAAATCAGATAAGGAGAATCACAATGTAAGGCAGATAACTCAGAGACTCTTCGAGCCGAGGAAATAGCCATCAAAAACAGAACCTTCCAGGATAACAGCTTGATATCAATGGAATGAAGGGGTTCAAATGGAACGCCTTGAAGAACGTTAAGAACTAAGTTTAAGCTCCACGGCGGAGCAACAGTCTTAAACACAGGCTTAATCCTAGCTAAAGCCTGACAAAAAGCCTGAACGTCTGGAACTTCAGCCAGACGTTTGTGTAGAAGAATAGACAGAGCAGAAATCTGTCCCTTTAACGAACTAGCAGATAAGCCCTTTTCTAAACCCTCTTGTAGAAAGGACAATATCCTAGGAATCCTAACCTTACTCCATGAGTAACTCTTGGATTCGCACCAATATAAATATTTACGCCATATCTTATGGTAAATTTTTCTGGTAACAGGCTTCCTAGCCTGTATTAAGGTATCAATAACCGACTCCGAGAAGCCACGCTTTGATAGAATCAAGCGTTCAATCTCCATGCAGTCAGCCTCAGAGAAATTAGATTTGGATGGTTGAAAGGACCCTGAATTAGAAGGTCCTGTCTCAGAGGCAGAGACCACGGTGGACAGGACGACATGTCCACTAGGTCTGCATACCAGGTCCTGCGTGGCCACGCAGGCGCTATCAGAATCACTGAAGCTCTCTCCTGTTTGATCTTGGCAATCAAACGAGGAAGCATCGGGAAGGTGGAAACACATAAGCCATGTTGAAGACCCAAGGGGCTGTCAGAGCATCTATCAGCACCGCTCCCGGGTCCCTGGACCTGGATCCGTAACAAGGAAGCTTGGCGTTCTGGCGAGACGCCATGAGATCCAGATCTGGTTTGCCCCAACGATGAATCAGTTGAGCAAAGACCTCCGGATGAAGTTCCCACTCCCCCGGATGAAAAGTCTGGCGACTTAGAAAATCCGCCTCCCAGTTCTCCACGCCTGGGATGTAAATCGCCGACAGGTGGCAAGAGTGAGACTCTGCCCAGCGAATTATCTTTGAGACTTCCAACATCGCTAGGGAACTTCTGGTTCCCCCTTGATGGTTGATGTAAGCCACAGTCGTGATGTTGTCCGACTGAAATCTGATGAACCTCAGAGTTGCTAACTGAGGCCAAGCTAGGAGAGCATTGAATATTGCTCTTAATTCCAGAATATTTATTGGGAGGAGTTTCTCCTCCTGAGTCCATAATCCCTGAGCCTTCAGGGAGTTCCAGACTGCGCCCCAGCCTAGAAGGCTGGCGTCTGTTGTTGCAATCGTCCAATCTGGCCTGCGAAAGGTCATCCCCTTGGACAGATGTGGCCGAGAAAGCCACCATAGAAGAGAATCTCTGGTCTCTTGATCCAGATTTAGTAGGGGGGACAAATCTGAGTAATCCCCGTTCCACTGACTTAGCATGCACAATTGCAGCGGTCTGAGATGCAGGCGCGCAAATGGTACTATGTCCATTGCCGCTACCATTAAGCCGATTACTTCCATGCACTGAGCTACTGACGGGTGTGGAATGGAATGAAGGACACGGCAAGCATTTAGAAGTTTTGATAACCTGGCCTCTGTCAGGTAAATTTTCATCTCTACAGAATCTATAAGAGTCCCTAGAAAGGGAACCCTTGTAAGTGGTAATAGAGAACTCTTTTCCACGTTCACCTTCCACCCATGCGACCTCAGAAATGCCAGAACTATCTCTGTATGAGACTTGGCAGTTTGAAAACTTGACGCTTGTATCAGAATGTCGTCTAGGTACGGAGTCACCGCTATGCCTCGCGGTCTTAGTACCGCCAGAAGTGAGCCCAGAACTTTTGTAAAGATTCTTGGAGCCGTAGCTAATCCGAAGGGAAGAGCTACAAACTGGTAATGCCTGTCTAGGAAAGCAAATCTTACGTACCGATAATGATCCTTGTGAATCGGTATGTGAAGGTAGGCATCCTTTAAGTCCACTGTGGTCATGTACTGACCCTCTTGGATCATGGGAAGGATGGTTCGAATAGTTTCCATTTTGAATGATGGAACTCTTAGGAATTTGTTTAGGATTTTTAAGTCCAAGATTGGTCTGAAGGTTCCCTCTTTCTTGGGAACCACAAATAGATTTGAATAGAATCCTTGCCCGTGTTCCGTCCGCGGAACTGGGTGGATCACCCCCATTAGTAAGAGGTCTTGTACACAGCGTAGAAACGCCTCTTTCTTTATTTGGTTTGCTGATAACCTTGAAAGTTGAAATCTCCCTCGTGGAGGAGAAGTTTTGAAGTCCAGGAGATATCCCTGAGATATGATCTCCAACGCCCAGGGATCCTGGACATCTCTTGCCCAAGCCTGGGCGAAGAGAGAAAGTCTGCCCCCCACTAGATCCGTTTCCGGATAGGGGGCCCTCTCTTCATGCTGTCTTAGGGGCAGCAGCAGGTTTCTTGGCCTGCTTGCCCTTGTTCCAGGACTGGTTAACTTTCCAGCCCTGCCTGTAACGAGCAACAGCTCCTTCCTGTTTTGGAGCGGAGGAAGTTGATGCTGCTCCTGCCTTGAAGTTACGAAAGGCACGAAAATTAGACTGTTTGGCCTTTTCCTGAGGTAGAGCATGGCCCTTACCTCCCGTAATGTCAGCTATAATTTCTTTCAAGCCGGGCCCGAATAAGGTCTGCCCTTTGAAAGGAATATTAAGCAATTTAGATTTAGAAGTCACGTCAGCTGACCAGGATTTAAGCCATAGCGCTCTGCGCGCTTGGATGGCGAATCCGGAGTTCTTAGCCGTAAGTTTAGTTAAATGTACGACGGCATCAGAAACAAATGCGTTAGCTAGCTTAAGTGCTTTAAGCTTGTTCATAATTTCATCCAATGGAGCTGTGCGAATGGCCTCTTCCAGAGACTCAAACCTACATAATTTTTCTGGAATTGCAACCGTGTTACAATCATTCAGAGCCGCTAATACCTCCCCTAGCAATATGCGGAGGTTCTCAAGCTTAAATTTATGGCTCTCACCTCATCCGCGCACTCTGTCCTTAACCCAGAGCTATCGCGCTTGCATCTTAATTCTGGCAATTTAGATAATACTTCTGTCATAACAGTAGCCATGGTCTTGCAAAGTGATTTGTAAGGGCCTCCCTGATGTACTTGGCGCCACAAAATCATGCACCTCCTGAGCGGGAGGCGAAGGTACTGACACGTGAGGAGAGTTAGTCGGCATAACTTCCCCCTCGTTGTCTGGTGATAATTTCTTTACATGTAAAGATTGACTTTTATTTAAAGTAACATCAATGCAATTAGTACACAAATTTCTATTGGGCTCCACATTGGCCTTCATACATAGTGAATAAAGAGATTCATCTGTGTCAGACATGTTTAAACAGACTAGCAATGAGACTAGCAAGCTTGGAAATACTTTTCTAAATAAATTTACAAGCAATATAAAAAACGCTACTGTGCCTTTAAGAAGCACAAAAAGCTGTCACAGTTGAAATAACAATGAACCAAAATAGTTATAGCAACCAATTTTTCACAGTAAATTTATTAAGTTAGCAAAGGATTGCACCCACCAGCAAATGGATGATTAACCCCTTAATACCCCAAAACGGATAACAATTTAATAATTAACGTTTTTATCACAGTCAAAACACACTGTCACAGGTCTGCTGTGACTGATTACCTCCCTCAAAATGAATTTTGAAGACCCCTGAGCTCTCTAGAGACTATCTGGATCATGGAGGATGAAGTAGACAGATTGTGACTGAATTTTTACTGCGCAAAAAAGCGCTAAAATAGGCCCCTCCCACTCATATTACAACAGTGGGGAAGCTCAGATAACTGTTTCTATGCAGAAAACAAAGATGGCCATGTGGTAAAAATCATGCCCCAATAAGTTTTATCACCAAGTACCTCACAAAAAACGATTAACATGCCAGTAAACGTTTTAAACATACATTTGAAAAGTTATGAATTGTTATTAATAAGCCTGCTACCAGTCGCTTTTACTGCAGTTAAGGCTCATACATTATTTCAGTATTAACAGTATTTTCAGAGTCAATTCCATTCCTTAGAAAAATACATTCAGTGTACACACACTCATCAGCCTAATACCAGTCGCTATCACTGCATTTAAGGCTGAACTTACTTTACATTGGTATCAGCAGTATTTTCTCAGTCAATTCCATTCCTCAGAAAAATAATTTACTGCACATACCTCATTTGCAGGGGGGCCCTGCATGCTATTCCCCTTTTCTGAAGTTACCTCACTCCTCAGATGAGAACAGCCAGTGGATCTTAGTTACGTCTGCTAAGATCATTGAAAACGCATTCAGATTCTTCTTCTAATTCTGCCTGAGAACAAACAGCACACTCCGGTGCCATTTAAAATAACAAACTTTTGATTGTAGAAATAAACTAAGTTAAAAAACACCACAGACCTCACAGCGACCTATCTTTAGTTAGGCTGCAAGAGAATGACTGAATATGACATGTGAGGGGAGGAGCTATATAGCAGCTCTGCTTGGGTGATCCTCTTGCAGCTTCCTGTTAGGAAGAGATATATTCCATAAGTAATGGATGACCCGTGGACTGACTACACTTAAGAGAAATGAAGTTTCGTAAATTTTACAAAAGAGCAGTAATTGAATATGGATTGATTATAACAACTTGCATAAAATGTTTTTGTCAGCAAATTTTGATGTAGTTTTAGTCAGTCTTTCGACTAAAATGTCATTTTAGTTTTAGTCATATTTTAGTCATTGGAATTTCTTTAGTTTTATAGTCATTTTAGTCTAGTTTTAGTCGACGAAATTAACACTGCTCCACTGACATCACTTGATGGGACTCGAGATCCTCACACCCCCGTAGTTATAGCAACCATGCTTTCTGTATATAATATTGTTCTTATTTCCTTATACTATCAAAAGTAGCTAAATGATCTGCATAAGACTAATCACTTGTTTTTAGTGATTTTTGCCTGTTTGTTCCTTCTGTCCCTCCACATAATTACCCCGGCGTGACTGATCACGCCCATTCATCTGACACTACATAAGGATTTTCCGTATAATATACTTATGAGCTCAAAGAACTCTTTTATTATGATTATTTTTACATTTTCCTCAACCTGTAGCTAACAGTCTAACAGTGACAATTTAAGATATTTTAACACAGTATGATTAACACGTTTTTATTATAAACATTTTTTCTGTTTTGAGAAAAAATACAGTAGAGAGGAACTGACTGAAAAAGACTACATCTGTAGCACTCAAAGGGTTAATATGGAGTAAATATTGGTTTAGTATAAAGACTCTATTAAATAAGGCAAATCCGAGTAGCTGATTTAGTCAAGGGAGCATGCTTACTCAATGTTAAAACTTAACTTTTATTGTGTCAAAAAAATATATAAAATAAATTACTGGATGTGACTTTAAAAACACTCTCAGATGCTGAAGATCGGTTGAATAACCAGATCACAATAGGTTAAATATAATTGTATAAGTAGTACATTTGCACATAGTATACTTTAGCTTTATTGCATCTAATCTTTTAAGGTTGGTACAAAATTGTAACATACACCATTTATTTGTAAATGTATTCACACATAGTGTGCTGTGGCTTATTTGTATCCACTCTTGCACTGTCTGTACAAAGTTGTAACATACACCACTTATTCGTAGATTGGTGATGAAAGGAAAGATACTTTTATTTAAAGCATCCATATATTTATTATCTTTACCGCAGAGACACTAGATACTGTGGTTTGCTAATACATTGGTAAAGCTCTAATAATTTGGTTCATCATATTGATTGCTTTCTTACGTGTTATGCCCTGTGTGTTGATAATAAAGTATTAGATATACCACACACCTTTCTAGAGAACAGTCATCACCTAGTGTTTGCACTTTGAGGTAATGAATCCCCAGTTATAAGTATTTGAAGTGCTGGATTGACTCGTTCACAATAAGAGATTTCTGTGGGTTAACACACCATACAATCGCATTCACACAGGTAGGCTCAATTAGGTAAGGGATGTGAATTCCCCTTGCTACTCAGATAGCAGTTAGTAACGGTAATTGTCAGTACACAGTATGGGGTATATGTGTCTATAGTAAAACTGATACAGGGAATATCACATAGTAAATTGTCCTATCGTTATAACCAGCTCACAATTTTTATACACTTGTGCGCAAATTAACCAAGCGTTGCAACATGCATATATGATTGGCTGGTGATTTCAAACAGATTAGCTATGCGTTACAATATGCCAGTATTAATTGCAGGCCACTCAGGTCAAACGCATCTATATATGGGTTGTAAAAATGTGAGGTCTTAAGAGTAACACAATCTTATCTTTAACTAGTGTGATAACCACGTCTGTCATACTCTGTATATAGGAGCATTGCTTATTCATATTGTGAAAACTCCACACAGCTGAGGTATACTATCACGCTAAGCATATAGAATATATTATGCCAGTAGATAAATGAACCCATACCATTTTTAAGACTTTCAAATTGTGATGACCCGATTATTAGTATGAGAGCTTCCTAAGTAGTTGCTAGTTAGCAGCGGTATTGCTTGCGAGTGAGCTCCGCTGACAGTTACTTTTACACTAAGAACGCAATAATTTATCTGAACTTAATACTAATACTAAGTGCTCAAAGTAACAGATCATAAATAAATTTAACCAGAAACTATTCCAGCATTCTGAGGCTATACTAAAAATACAGGAGCTCCAGGACTCCTCACCATTTCCCTAACATGTTTCGCCCTAACGTTTTTTTCAAAGGGTGAGCGCGCCGCTCACTGACTGGTTCTTAAGAGGACAGTAGTCCCACCTTCTTGATGACATCATCCTAAGGTCTTCCAATCATGTTCCACTGCTGGACCAGCCCTCAAATTCCCCGATAGAATTGACTATATAGTGTGTTATACGTATTGGTCACAATTATACTATACGGGGAGTTGGGACATAATTCACCTCACTGTGTTAGATATCAGTTTGAAATAAATATTGAAATGTGGTAAGCGATAGTTAATCTCCTAGTGCTTCAAAATTAGCTGTATTTTCTCCGAATAAAGTGTACTTAGATAATAAAGGATAGTTTGGTTCAATATCCTTTTTCTACTATGATGTCAAATTAAAATATTGGGGCATTGATGTGAAATAACAATGCAGGGTTTTCCCTTGAATATTAGTCAAAATTTTTTTTGTTAAAGAATATTAAAATACCTGTCTGTTTGGTGTTTGTGCAAACATATTACACCAATTGATGTATTGTAATAGTGCATATCATTTTTTTAAAAATTATAATTCTCGTGAGGTGACCAATGGAGATTCATAAGTTGATAAAACTTTTGAGATAAAAATTATTATAATACTATTGGTGCCTGCCTATGTGAATTAATAAATTTGTGCATTTTAATTAAAATTATTTGAGTGGTAGTAGTCTACTGAAGTAGTTATTACATCAAATAATGTGTAGTGACCGTGCTTGACATGTTGTGTAAGTTATACTTTCATGTGAACTGACAAATAAAAGTCCATAAATTAATAAAAAAGTAAACTATGAAATATCATGATAATAGTGCCTCCTAGTGTAAATTAATGAATTGGTGCAGTATATTAAAACAACTTAAGTGATGTAAAAAAGTGACGGATTAAATTCAATTGGACAGGGGATTGAATATAACAATTAAATCTGTTAATATAGTATCATATTTTATTTTAGTAGCACCTTTAGTTCAAAGGATTTTTGTGATATCATCTAGATTTTAAGTATCTTATTTATGTTTTAATTTTTTTCAAAAGCACTTGTTTTATCCATTGTATACATTTCTCTTATATCTATATGTATGTATCCACTTTTTTGATAATTTCTTGAGTTCCTTTTAGAAATATAATGTTTTTATATTGGGATATACAATTCTCCTTAGTTGGGAGAGTCTTTTAATATATCATTCCACGATTAAAAAGGAAAGTTTTTACTTTTGGGGGTCCATTAGGGATATATTTCACCTAATATCTAACTGTATTAGGTTACAGGAAGGATGAAAAATTATTATTCTCATTGAGGCCTGAAGGTTGGACTGAATTCATTAGAAAAATCCATCTACTTTCCGCTTGTAGTAATTTGTTTTCTAGATTTCCACCTCTAATTCCCAGTTTGATTTTTTGTAAACCAAAACATCTCAGATCATTTTGTCTACAGTTATGTTTAATCATGAAATGTCTTGCCACTGAGGTTATTTGTTTTCCTGCTTGTAGATCTTTCACTGCATTTTTTATGTTTCTGAGATGCTCTTGTAATCTGACTCTAATTTTTCTAGTAGACATGCCTATGTAAAATAAATTACATGTACATTTTAATGCATTAATTATCCCCTCTGTTTGGCAGTTGATGTGTGAATTTATTAAGTGGCTTTTATTAAACCGATCTTGTATCTTATGCGTTTAACATAAAACAACATGTTGAACATGTACCACATTTAAAGGATCCCTTTGTGAAAGCAGTTACTGTTTTTTTACTTTGCAAATGGCTTGGGCTGATTAGATCTTTTAGATTGCTACTTCTCCTGTAACCTGTTTGTATTTTCGGTCCTAAAGTTTTCTTTAGGATAGGATCTGATATTAGAATGTGCCAATTTTCTTGTAAAATATTCCTGATTTGTGAAGTTGCTGGATTGTATGTAGAGATAAATCTGATGTTATCTTGTTTAGGTTTTTGTTTTTTCTGTAGGAGCTCATTTCTATCTGTACATCTTGCTCTGTGTTCTGCTTTTTTGATTGCTCTTTTGCTGTAGCCTCTGGCTAATAATCTTGTTGTTAGTTCTTTGGCTCTCTTATTGTAGTTGGTATCTGAGGAGCAATTTCTCCTCATTCTGAGGAATTCGCCTACCAGTAGAGCTTGTATAGTGTTTGGTGCATGTGCACTTGTACTATGTAAAACACTATTTGTTGCTGTTGGTTTTCTGTGTACATCCATAGAAAGTAATCCTTCTGTAGTTTTGCTTATCTCTAAATCCAGGAAATTGATTTTAGTTAAACTGGTTTCATGAGTTAATTTGATGTTAAGCACATTTTTGTTGAGGTTTTGGAGAAATAGATCAAGTTCATTCTTAGTGCCCTCCCACAGGAACAGTATGTCATCTATGAACCGAATCCAGAGGGGGATTTTTTTTCTAGAAAATGTGAATTTGTGTCAGCAAAAACATATTTTTGCTCCCACCAGCCTAGAAATAAATTAGCATAGGTGGGGGCACAGGCAGTTCCCATCGCAGTTCCTCGTTTTTGTAGAAAGAACCCATTATTGAATGTGAAGTAGTTATGTTTAAGTACAAACTGTAGTAGATGTAATACAAACTCGTCATGCAGTATATCTTCTTCAGATCCCATAGTTAGAAACCACCTTACTGCTTCTAATCCTAGTTCATGTTCAATACAAGTGTACAATGATTCTACGTCCGCAGTCACTAACCATGTTTTGGACGAGATGTGAATATTGTTCAATCTTAATAATACATCTGTAGTATCTTGAACATAGGATGTAATTTGTGTTAGGTAGTTTCTGAGTCTGTAGTCTATAAATTGGCTTGCTCTTTCAGTAAGGCTATTAATCCCTGAAACAATTGGTCGGCCAGGGGGGTGATGTTTGTTTTTATGTACTTTAGGAATCAGATAAAAGGTAGCTACTGTAGGATTTGTGACTTTAAGAAAATTATACTCTTTGTTGTTGATGATGTTATCATTTTTGGCTCCTTGTATTAAGTTAATATACTTGGATAGATATTCTTGTGTTGGGTTGTATCCCAATTTTGTATAGCATCTTTCATCTCGTAGTTGTTTATCTGTCTCTAATCTGTACATATTAATAGGCCATAGGACAATATTGCCCCCCTTATCAGAATTTCTTATGACGTCTTGCCAAGATTGCATATCTTTCAAGGCTTTACGTTCATTAGATGTTAAATTTTGGTTTACTTTTTTGTTGTTTTCAGGGATTGATAATATTCTTGCACAGACTATATCATTAAAAACCTGTAGTTGAGAGCCCATTTTTGGCATAAAGGAGGATTTGTTTTTAATTTTGTTTCTCCAATTGTCAACTGTTTCCATTGTAGTCTGCCTATCGCTTTCTGAAAGGAGAGTTTCTAAGTTTTCCAAGGTGGTTCTTTCCTCATCTGAAAGTGAGTCTGAGTTGCTTTCATTTATTTGAGTTTTTGTTAAATGTAATCCTTTTAGAGCAATTTTTAGTTGTTTCAAATTTGTCCAATATAGGGGTAGGACAGAAAGTCATGCCTTTTGTGAGAACCGCTATGTGATCTTTTGTTAGAAGTTTGGAGGATAGATTAATAATTCTTAGAGAGTCTATTTCATCTGAGAGAAAGGACTTGGGGGTCTCTGATATGGTTTCCAACCTTTTTTGTGTGTTTTGTTGTGTGATTGGGTTTTGTTGTTTCTTTTTGCTTTTCCCCCTGCCTCTTCTGGTATGTCTGAACTTGAAGAGGCTTTTCCTCCTAAAAAATCTTCTCTCTTTCCCCTCGTGATTCTCATATGGCTGTCTGTTACTGGAATTGATGGTTCATTATCAGATTCGTGTGTCTCTGATTCCTCCCCTTCAGTGTCTGAGACATCGCTTTGTACAATGTTTACCTTAGAAGGTTTGTTAGTATTTGTATTGAATTTCTTTCTCCATTTATATACTTTATTATTAGCATAATCAGCTTTGTCTCTGGATAATTTTCCCTGTTTTGTCGTTTTTATTTCCTCCTCATATTTGTCTAGTTCCTTCTGATATTGTTTATATACTGACTCAAACTCTTAGATTTGTTCAAACTCTTGTAATTTGATGTTAAGTTCCTGTATTTTATTTTCTAGAATGTCGTATTCAGCCTTGTCGTGCTTGATTAATATCTGCATTAATTTGGCTGAGCACTCAGAGAGCTTTCTCCCATTCTAAGTTGTGTTCAGGGTTTTTAAATTCGAAAGCCAGGAACAGTTGGATTCTTAGTCCTCTTGGAATCAAATTAAGCTCAATATATTTTTTCAAAGAAATGGTGGTTCCACCAAACTTTGTCCTGCTTGTACATTAATTTATGAATTTCCTTCAGAGTTTGGTTCATAGAGTCTGGCTTATTAGAGGTATTTATTTATGGATTTTCAAAAACAGAATTTAAATCAGTTTCTCCTTTTTGTTGCCTAGATGCTCTGTTTCCCATTTGGAAGACATGATATATAATAGGTCTAATTTAATTTATAGTGTGCTCTGTTAAGAAAACCTGAGTCCAGGTCATACACAGTATTTGGAAAAAGAGGGAGGTCACAACGGCACTACTAAATGTGTGTATTAGTACTCTATATTTCTTATTAACCCCTTATCTATATTTAGTATATGGGAGCTATATTCCCTCCAAATTTGTATTAGATAGATAGGTGCTATGTAGTATTTAACCTGAGAAAAAATACAGTAGAGAGGAACTCTGACTGAAAAAGACTACATCTGTAGCACTCAAAGGGTTAATATGGAGTAAATATTGGTTTAGTGTAAAGATGAATGGTGTATGTTACAATTTTGTACCAACCTTGAAAGATTAGATGCAATAAAGCTAAAGTATACTATGTGCAAATATACTACTTATACAATTATATTTAACCTATTGTGATCTGGCTATTCAACCGATCTTCAGCATCCGAGAGTGTTTTTAAAGTCACATCCAGTAATTTATTTTATATATTTTTTTGACACAATAAAAGTTAAGTTTTAACATTGAGTAAGCATGCTCCCTTGACTAAATCAGCTACTCGGATTTGCCTTATTTAATAGAGTCTTTATACTAAACCAATATTTACTCCATATTAACCCTTTGAGTGCTACAGATGTAGTCTTTTTCAGTCAGAGTTCCTCTCTACTGTATTTTTTCTCAGGTTAAATACTACATAGCACCTACTCTATCTAATACAAATTTGGAGGGAATATAGCTCCCATATACTAAATATAGATAAGGGGTTAATAAGAAATATAGAGTACTAATACACACATTTAGTAGTGCCGTTGTGACCTCCCTCTTTTTCCAAATTTTTTCTGTTTTACTATTGAGCAATGGAATATACCATTAGCTGTGGGCCATAGGCTCATTCGATTTGTTATTCAATATCCAAATATATATAAATATATTATCATTGTTTCTTTGTTTTATTTACATACTAAACCAGGGATCTGTTGTCCTTGGAAAAAGCATCAGAGCTTATTATTTATTTAATGTTTTGTATTAATGTTTTGTATGTTAACCCTCCACCCCCGCCATATGTATTTTGGTATTTCCTGTTAGGGGTGTGCATTTTTCCAGATTTCTGATTGGTTCCATTTTGTTTTAAATATGGCAGCTGAGAGTTTGTTTGTATAGCCTGATGAAACGGTGTGTTACACTGAGAAACGCGTTGCTGTTTTTCTCTTTGCAATACATTTTTAAATCTTTCTAACTCTCCATCTGCTGCTGAATCTTTTTTTTATCCTGAGATTTTTCCATCAATTGGAGTTTTAGACACTTTACCCTTCTAAGTGGAGGGTTTGTGCACCTGCTGGCTGACCACTGCTGAACACGCTTGTCTGAACATTCCCTTCTCTCACTTCTTTGGAATCTCCCTGGCGAGACGAGGATCCCCTTTTGTGATATCATCAATTGGTCTACCGGACGACGGGTGGTTCCGGACTGCTGGTACTGCACATCAGTGCTTTACATCTTGTGAGTAGGATTCTTCAGCTCTTGTCGCTACCTGTTTTGAAGTTGTGTTTTAACTGCACTATGTGGCGCCCTCTATTTTGCTTTCCATAGATTTCCTTGACCTGTGTCGCGGCACGACACCCTGGAGGAGCGGCCTATTGGATTGGACGTGCATTATTTGAAACCACCGGGAACTGCATAAGCAGGATCACATCACCGTATATCATCTACTGGACTATTAGTCTGTATACCCTTTTACCTTTGTATATTATTGTTGTTGTTCTATTGAAAATATCTAGATATATTAGCATATTGTTATATTATTCTCCAGCATTGCATTCATTTGCTCCTAGGCGCCTCTTATAAGTACCCTGGTGACGCTGTTTGTCACTTGCGTACTAGTTGTCATTTAAGCATAAATTTTGTTTTCTTTTGCATGATGTACTAAGTCCACGGTTTCATCCTTACTTGTGGGATACCAATACCAAAGCTTTAGGACACGGATAAAGGGAGGGACAAGACAGGAACCTAAACGGAAGGCATCACTGCTTGCAAAACCCTTTCTCCCAAAATTAGCCTCCGAAGAAGCAAAAGTATAAAATTTGTAAAATTTTGAAAAGGTATGAAGCGAAGACCAAGTCGCAGCCTTTACAAATCTGTTCAACAGAAGCATCATTTTTAAAAGCCCATGTGGAAGCTACCGCTCTAGTAGAATGAGCTGTAATCCTTTCAGAAGGCTGCTGTCCAGTAGTTTCATAGGCCAAACGGATGATGCTTTTCAGCCAAAAGGAAAGAGAAGTAGCCGTAGCCTTTTGACCCCTACGCTTTCCAGAATAGACAACAAAGAAGATGTTTGACGAAAATCTTTGGTTGCCTGCAACTAAAATTTCAAAACACGAACCACGTCCAAGTTGTGCAACAGACGTTCCTTCTTAGAAGGATTAGGACACAGAGAAGGAACAACAATTTCCTGATTGATATTCCTGTTCGTAACAACCTTAGGTAGGAACCCAGGCTTGGTACGCAAAACCACCTTATCAGCATGGAAAGCAAGATAAGGTGAGTCACATTGTAATGCAGATAGTTCAGAAACTCTTCGAGCTGAAGAGATAGCAACTAGAAACAAAACTTTCCAAGATAAAAGCTTAATATCTATGGAATGCATGGGTTCAAACGGAACCCCCTGAAGAACTTTAAGAACTAAATTTAGACTCCATGGCGGAGCAACAGGTTTAAACACATGCTTAATTCTAGCTAAAGCCTGACAAAAAGCCCGAACGTCTGGGACATCTGCCAGACGCTTGTGCAACTGAATAGACAGAGCAGATATCTGTCCTTTTAGGGAACTAGCTGACAATCCTTTCTCCAATCCCTCTTGGAGAAAAGACAAAATCCTAGGAATCCTGATTTTACTCCAGGAGAAGCCTTTGGATTCGCACCAAAAAAGATATTTACGCCATATCTTATGATAGATTTCCCTAGTAACAGGCTTTCGAGCCTGAATCAAGGTATTTATGACCGACTCAGAGAAACCCCGCTTTGATAGACTCAAGCGTTCAATCTCCAAGCAATCAGTTGCAGAGAAATTAGATTTGGATGCTTGAACGGACCTTGAATCAAAAGGTCCTGTCTCAGTGGCAGAGTCCATGGTGGCAGAGATGACATGTCCACCAGGTCTGCATACCAAGTCCTGCATGGCCACGCAGGTGCTATTAAAATCACCAAAGCTCTCTCCTGTTTGATTCTGGCAATCAGACGCGGAAGGAGAGGGAAAGGTGGAAACACATAAGCCAGGTTGAACGACCAGGGTACTGCTACAGCATCTATCAGTACTGCCTGAGGATCCCTTGACCTGGATCCGTAACAAGGAAGTTTGGCGTTCTGACGAGAGGCCATCAGATCCAATTCTGGTGTGCCCCATAGCTGAAACAGTTGAGCAAACACCTCCGGAAGGAGTTCCCACTCCCCCGGATGAAAAGTCTGACTTAGAAAATCTGCCTCCCAGTTCTCTACTCCTGGGATATAGATCGCTGACAGATGGCAAGAGTGAGCCTCTGCCCATCTGATTATTCTTGAAACTTCTATCATCACTAAGGAACTTCTTGTTCCCCCCTGATGATTGATATAAACCACAGTCGTGATGTTGTCCGACTGAAATCTGATGAATCTGGCCGAAGCCAGCTGAGGCCACGCCTGAAGAGCATTGAATATCGCTCTTAATTCCAGAATATTTAATCGGGAATTCCAGACTGCACCCCAGCCCAGTAGGCTGGCATCTGTCGTCACTATAACCCATTCTGGCCTGCGGAAACACATTCCCTGGGACAGATGATCCTGTGACAACCACCAAAGAAGAGAGTCTCTGGTCACTTGATCCAGATTTATCTGAGGAGATAAATCCGCATAACCCCCATTCCACTGATTGAGCATGCACAGTTGCAGTGGTCTGAGATGCAAGCGAGCAAACGAAACTATGTCCATTGCCGTTACCATTAGACCGATTACCTCCATACACTGAGCCACTGACGGCCGAGGAATGGAAAGAAGAGCTTGGCAGGTGGACAAAATCTTTGATTTCCTGACCTCCGTCAGAAATATTTTCATGTCCACCGAGTCTATCAGAGTCCCTAGAAATGAAACTCTTGTGAGAGGGGAAAGAGAACTTTTATTATGTTCACCTTCCACCCGTGAGATCTTAGAAAGGCCAACACTAAGTCCGTATGAGACTTGGCTAGTTGGAAAGACGACGCTTGAATTAGAATGTCGTCTAAGGCGACACTGCTATGCCCCATGGCCTTAGGACCGCCAGAAGGGACCCTAGCACCTTTGTGAAGATTTGTGGCGCCGTGGCCAACCGGAAGGGAAGAGCCACAAACTGGTAATGCTTGTCCAGAAAGGCAAACCTGAGGAATTGGTGATGATCTTTGTGGATAGGAATGTGTAGATACGCATCCTTTAAGTCCACGGTGGTCATATATTGACCCTCCTGGATCATTGGTAAAATATTCCAAATGGTCTCCATCTTGAAAGATGGAATTCTTAGCAATTGGTTGAGGATTTTGAGATCTAGAATTGGTCTGAAAGTTCCCTCTTTTTTGGGAACCACAAACAGATTAGAACCCCTGCCCCGCTTTTGGAACTGGGCAGCTCACTCCCATGGTAAAAAGGTCTTCTACACAGCATAAGAACGCCTCTCTTTTTGTCGGGTTTACAGACAATTGAGAAAGATGGAACCTTCCCCTTGGAGGCGAATCCTTGAAATCTAGAAGATATCCCTGGGTTACGATTTCTACTGCCCAGGAGTCCTGAACATCTCTTGCCCAGGCCTGAGCAAAGAGAGTCTGCCCCCTACTAGATGCGGTCCTGGATCAGGGGCTACCCCTTCATGCTGTCTTGGTGGCAGCAGCATGCTTCTTGGCCTGTTTACCCTTGTTCCAAGCCTGGTTAGGTCTCCAACTGGCCTGGATTGAGCAAAGTTCGCCTCTTGCTTCGCAGCAGGGGAAGAGGAAACGGGACCACCTTTGAAGTTTCGAAAGGAACGAAAATTATTTTGCTTGGTCCTCGTCTTATCCTGAGGGAGGGCATGACCCTTCCCTCCAGTGATATCAGAAATGATCTCCTTCAATTCAGGCCCGAATAGGGTCTTACCTTTGAAAGGAATGGTGAACAGCAAAACCTGAATTCTTTGCCGCTAATTTAACCAGATGAAAAGCGGCGTCTGTAATGAAAGAATCAGCTAGCTTAAGAGCCCTAATTCTATCCAGAATGTCATCTAATGGGGTCTCTGCCTGAAGAGCCTCAAACCAAAAAGGCAGCTGCAGTGGTTACAGGAACAATGCACGCTATAGGCTGGAGAAGAAAACCCTGATGAACAAAAATTTTCTTTAGGAGACCCTCTAATTTTTTATCCATAGGATCTTTGAAAGCACAACTGTCCTCAATGGGTATAGTTGTACGCTTAGCCAAAGTAGAAATAAAAAACTAATACTTTATCACCTCTTTCACTTTACCCTTCCTGCTTAGAGCCGGCAAAGAGAATGACTGGAGGGTGGAGTTAAGGGGGGAGCTATATAGACAGCTCTGCTGTGGGTGCTCTCTTTGCCACTTCCTGTTAGGAAGGATAATATCCAACAAGTAAGGATGAAACTGTGGACTCGGTACATCATGCAAAAGAAAACTGTACGTCCAGAAACTCAATGAGCCTCTGGAGCCAAATCGGACAGAGCCAACACTATTCCAACAAGGAAATTAGCTAAGAGGCCCTTCTCCAGATTAACCTGGATGAAAGAAAGTCCTGGCAGGCCCAATAAGAGAGCTAGGAAAAACCACGTACTTCCCAGCTGAAGGGGTCCTCCACACCTGAGATAGGTTACAAGAGACTAGCTACGCACTTCAAGGAGAGGATCATAACCTCTCAGAAAAAAGGAAATTTATGCTTACTTGATAAATTTATTTTTTTCGATACGATGAGTCCACGGATTTCATCCTTACTTATGGGATTACGCCTCCTGGTCAGCAGGAGTAGGCAAAGAGCACCACAGCAGAGCTGTATATATAGCTCCTCCCTTCCATCCCAACCCAGTCATTCGACCGAAGTTAGGAAGAGAAAGGAAAAGCCAAGGTGCAGAGGTGTCTGAACTTTAACAAAAATATAATAACCTGTCTCAATAAAACAGGGCAGGCCGTGGACTCATCGTATCGAAAAAGAAATAAATGTATCAGGTAAGCATAAATTTCCTTTTCTTTTTCAAGATACGATGAGTCCACGGATTTCATCTTTACTTGTGGGATACAATAACAAAGCTATAGTACAGGGATGAAAAGGGAGGGACAAGACAGGAAACCTAAACGGAAGGCACCACTGCTTGAAGAACCTATCTCCCAAAAACAGACTCAGCCGAAGCAAAGATATCATATTTGAAAAATTTAGACAAAGTTCGAAAAGAAGACCAAGTTGCAGCCTTACAAATCTGCGCAACTGAAGAATTAGCTTCAAATATCGATGAGGAAGCAACTGTCTAGATGGAAGGAGCCGTAACTACTTCAGGAGGCTGCTTTCCAGCAAGGTCATATGCAAAACATAGGATACTCGTCAACCAGAAGGAAACAAGAAGCCGTAGCTTTCTGACCCTTACGTTCTCTAAAAAAAAAATATCAACAGAAAAGACAAATGACGAACGTCCTCGGTTGTTTGAAATAAAAAATTTGAAAACACGGACTACGTCCAAAATGTGCAGAAAACGATCCTTCCGAGAGAAAAAATAAGAATTACGGAACAACAAGTTCCCAAAGAATGGTCTTGTCTGACCAACCTTAGGAAGAAAACCAAGGTTAGTACAGAACACCACCTTATCCAAATGAAAAATAAGGTAAAGCGAATTATACTGCAATATATTCTTCGAACGAAAGAAACAGCAATAAGAAATAAAACTTTCCAAGAGAACAACTTAATATCAACGGAATGCATAGGTTCAACAGAACCCCATGAAAAACCTTAAGATCTAAATTCAAACTCCATAAAGGATTAATAGGTAGAAACACAGGCCTGACTCCAATCAGAGCCTGACAAAAGGATTGAACATCTGGGACATCTGCCAGACGCTGTTGTAACAAAATAGATAAAGCAGAGATCTGACCCCTTAGGGAACTCGCCGAAAAACCTTTCCTCCATGAGTAACCCTAGGATTGACACCAAGAAGAAATTAATGCCTTATCTTAGGGACAGTCTGCCAAGAGTCCCGAACGGTGTCTGAAATGGGATACATTTTCTTAAAATTAGGAGGGGGAGAAAACGGTATACCCGGTCTGTGCTGATGGATGGCACAAGCGAGTCTCTGCCCATCGAATTATCTTGGAAACTGCCATCATTGCTAGAGAACTCTTTGTTCCCCCTTGATGATTGATATATGCTACAATCGTGATATTGTCCGACTGGAATCTTATGAATTTGTCCGAGGCCAGCTGAGGCCATGCTTGAAGCGCGTTGAATATTGCTCTCAGTTCCAGAATATTGATTGGAAGCAGGGACTCCTCCTGAGTCCAAACACCCTGAACCTTCAGGGAATTCCAGACTGCACCCCAGCCCAAAAGGCTGGCGTCCGTCGTCACTATGACCCATGCTGGTCTGCGGAAGCACATTCCCTGGTACAGATGATCCTGTGACAACCACCAAAGAAGAGAGAGTCTCTGGTTTCTAGATCCAGATTTATCTGAGGAGATAAATCTGCATAATCCCCATTCCACTGTCTGAGCATGCACAGTTGCAGTGGTCTGAGATGTAAGCGAGCAAACGGAACGATGTCCATTGCCGCTACCATTAATCCGATGACCTCCATACACTGCGCAACTGATGGCCGAGGAGTGGACTGAAGTGTCCGGCAAGTAGTTAAGATCTTTGACTTTCTGAGCTCCGTCAGAAATATTTTCATGTCTACCGAGTCTATCAGAGTTCCTAGGAATGGAACTCTTGTCAGTGGAACTAGTGAACTCTTGTATATTCACCTTCCACCCGTGAGTTCTTAGAAAAGCCAACACAATGTCCGTGTGAGATTTGGTGAGCTGGAAAGTTGATGCCTGAATCAAAATATCGTCCAGATAGGGCGCCACTGCTATGCCCCGCGGCCTTAGACCGCCAGAAGGGACCCTAGCACCTTTGTGAAGATTCTTGGAGATGTGGCCAACCCGAAAGGAAGGGCTACAAACTGGTAGTGTTTGTCCAGGAAGGCGAACCTGAGAAACTGGTGATGATCTTTGTGGATAGGAATGTGAAGATACGCATCCTTCAAATCCACGGTAGTCATTTATTGACCCTCCTGGATCATTGGTAAAATAGTTTGAATGGTCTCCATCTTGAATGATGGGACTCTGAGAAATTTGTTTAGGCATTTGAGATCTAAAATCTGTCTGAAGGTTCCTTCTTTTTTGGGAACCACGAACAGATTTGAGTAAAATCCCTGCCCCTGTTCTAGTTTTGGAACTGGACAGATTACACCCATGGTATATAGGTCTTTTACACAGCGTAACAACGCCTCTCTTTTTGCCTGGTCTACAGACAAACATGAAAGATGAAATCTCCCTCTTGGGAGAAAATCCTTGAATTCTAGTCGATACCCCTGGGTCACGATTTCTAATGCCCAGGGATCTTGAACGTCCCTTGCCCAAGCCTGAGCGAAGAGAGAAAGTCTGCCCCCTACTAGATCCGGTCCCGGATCGGGGGCTGCCCCTTCATGCTGTCTTGGTAGCAGCAGCGGGCTTCTTGGCCTGTTTACCTTTATTCCAGGTCTGGTTAGGTCTCCAGACTGACTTGGATTGTGCAAAATTCCCCTCCTGCTTTGTGGCGGAGGAGGAAGTAGAGGGTCCACCTTTAAAGTTTCGAAAGGAACGAAAATTAATTTAGTTTGGCCCTCATTTTAATTGTCTTGTCCTGAGGAAGGGCATGGCCTTTACCTCCAGTAATGTCGGAAATTATCTCCTTCAGTTCAGGCCCGAATAGGGTCTTACCCTTGAAAGGAATAGCTAACAGCTTAGAATTTGATGACACATCAGCATACCAAGACGTAAGCCATAACGCGCTAAAATGGCAAAGCCTGCATTCTTTGCCGCTAATTTAGCCATGTGAAAAGCGGCATCTGTAATAAAAGAATTAGCTAGCTTGAGAGCCTTAATTCTATCCAAAATATCATCTAATGGGGTCTCAACCTTAAGAGACTCCTCTAGGGCCTCAAACCAAAGAACTACTGCAGTAGTTACTGGAACAATGCACGCTATAGTTTGTAGAAGAAAACCCTGATGAATAAACATTTTCTTTAGCAGACCCTCTAATTTTTTTATCCATAGGATCTTTGAAAGCACAACTGTCCTCAATAGGTATAGTTGTACGCTTAACCAGGGTAGAAATAGCTCCCTCCACCTTAGGGACCGTCTGCCACGAATCCCTAATGGTGTCAGATATGGGAAACATTTTCTTAAAAGTTGGAGGGGGAGAGAACGGAATGCCTGGTCTATCCCATTCCTTAGTAACAATGTCAGAAATCCTTCTAGGGACTGGAAAAACAGTGTAAGAAGGGACCTCTACATATTTATCCATTTTACACAATTTCTCTGGTGGAATTACAATAGGGTCACAATCATCCAGAGTCACTAAAACCTCCCGGAGTAACAAGCGGAGGTGTTCAAACTTAAATTTAAAGGTTGTCACATCTGAGTCTGTTAGAGGGAACATCTTTACTGAATCTGAAAGCTCTCCCTCAGACAGTAAATCCCCCACCCCCAATTCAGAACACTATGAGGGTACATCGGAGATGGCCAATAAAGCGTCAGAGGGCTCAGCATTTACTCTAATACCTGACCTACTGCGCTTACCCTGTAAACCTGGCAGTTTAGACAATACCTCTGTAAGGGTAGTAGACATTACTGCCGCCATATCCTGCAGGGTATAAGAATTAGACGCACTAGAAATACTTGGCGTCGCTTGAGCGGGCGTTAAAGGTTGTGACACTTGGGGAGAATTAGATGGCATAACCTGATTCTCTTCAGACTGAGAATCATCCTGAGACATACTTTTATCAGCTAAAATATGTTCCTTGCAATGTAAGGCCCTTTCCGTACATGAGGGACACATTTTAAGTGGGGGTTCCACCATGGCTTCCAAACACATAGAGCATTGACTTTCCTCAATGTCAGACATGTTGAACAGGCTAGTAATGACCACAAAAAGACTTGAAAACAATTTATTTAATGAAAAAAAAAAAAAAATTAAAAAACGGTACTGCGCCTATAAGAGAAAAAACAGAATTTATGCTTACCTGATAAATTTCTTTCCTTTTGCGATGTACCGAGTCCATGGATTCATCCTAACTTGTGGGATACCAATACCAAAGCTTTAGGACACAGATGAAGGGAAAGACAAGACAGGAACCTAAACGGAAGGCACCACTGCTTGCAAAACCTCTCTCCCAAAAATAGCCTCAGAAGAAGCAAAAGTATCAAATTTGTAAAATTTGGAAAAGGTATGAAGCGAAGACCAAGTCGCAGCCTTACAAATCTGTTCAACAGAAGAATCATTTTTTAAAAGCCCATGTGGAAGCCACTGCTCTAGTGGAGTGAGTTGTAATTCTTTCAGGAGGCTGCTGTCCAGCAGTCTCATAGGCCAAACGGATTATGCTTTTCAGCCAAAAGGAAAGCGAGGTAGCCGTAGCCTTTTGACCTCTACGCTTTCCAGCATAGACAACAAGCAAAGATGATGATTGGCGAAAATCTTTGGTTGCCTGCAAATAAAACGTCAAGGCACGAACCACGTCCAAGTTGTGCAACAAACTGTCCCCTTTAGAAGAAGGATTAGGACACAGAGAAGGAACAATTTCCTGATTGATATTTCTGTTAGAAAAAACCTTAGGGAGGAACCCAGGTTTGGTACGCAAAACCTCCTTATCAGCATGGAAAACAAGATAAGGCGAGTCACATTGTAATGCAGATAGTTCAGAAACTCTTCGAGCTGAAGAGATAGCAACTAGAAACAAAACTTTCCAAGATAAAAACTTAATATCTATGAAATGCATGGGTTCAAACGGAACCCCCTAAAGAACTTTAAGAACTAAATTTAGACTCCATGGCGGAACAACAGGTTTAAACACAGGCTTAATTCTAACTAAAGCCTGACAAAAAGCCTGAACGTCTGGGACATCTGCCAGACGCTTGTGCAACAGAATAGACAGAGCAGATCTGTCCCTTTAAGGAACTAGCAGACAATCCTTCCTCCAATGCTTCTTGGAGAAAAGACAAAATCCTAGGAATCCTGATCTTACTCCATGAGTAGCCTTTGGATTCACACCAAAAAAGATATTTACGCCATATATTATGATAGATCTGCCTGGTGACAGGCTTTCAAGCCTGAATCAAGGTATCTATGACCGACTCAGAGAAACCCCGCTTTGATAAAATCAAGCGTTCAATCTCCAAGCAGTCAGTTGCAGAGAAATTAGATTTGGATGCTTGAATGGACCTTGAATCAAAAGGTCCCGTCTCAGTGGCAGAGTCCATGGTGGCAGAGATGACATGTCCACCAGGTCTGCATACCAAGTCCTGCGTGGCCACGCAGGCGCTATCAAAATCACTGAAGCTCTCTCCTGTTTGATTCTGGCAATCAGACGCGGAAGGAGAAGGAATGGTGGAAACACATAAGCCAGGTTGAACGACCAGGGTATTGCTAGAGCATCTATCAGTACTGCCTGAGGATCCCTTGACCTGGATCCGTAACAAGGAAGTTTGGCGTTCTGACGAGAGGCCATCAGATCCAATTCTGGTGTGCCCCATAGCTGAACCAGTTGAGCAAAAACCTCCGGATGGAGCTCCCACTCCCCCGGATGAAAAGTCTGACGACTTAGAAAATCTGCCTCCCAGTTTTCCACCCCTGGGATATAGATCACTGAGTGAGTCTCTGCCCATCAGATTATCCTGGAAACTTCTATCATCGTCAAGGAACTCCTTGTTCCCCCCTGATGATTGATATAAGCTACAGTCGTGATGTTGTCTGACTGAAACCGGATGAATCCGGCCGAAGCCAGCTGAGGCCACGCCTGAAGAGCATTGAATATCGCTCTTAATTCCAGAATATTTAATCGGTAGGAGGGCCTCCTCCTGAGTTCACAAACCCTGTGCTTTCAGGGAATTCCAGACTGCACCCCAGCCCAGTAGGCTGGCGTCCGTCGTCACAATAACCCACGCTGGCCTGCGGAAACACATTCCCCTGGACAGGTGATCCTGTGACAATCACCAAAGAAGAGAGAGTCTCTGGTCTCTTGATCCAGATTTATCTGAGGAGATAAATCTGCATAATCCCCATTCCACTGTTTGAGCATGCATATTGCAGCGGTCTGAGATGCAAGCGAGCAAACGGAACTATGTCCATTGCCGCTACCATAAGTCCGATTACCTCCATACACTGAGCCACTGACGGCCGAGGAATGGAATGAAGAACTCAGCAGGTGGTTAAAATCTTTGATTTCCTGACCGTCAGAAATATTTTCATGTCCACCGAATCTACCAGAGTTCCCAGGAATGGAACTCTTGTGAGAGGAATAAGAGAACTCTTTCACGTTCACCTTCCACCCATGAGATCTTAAAAAAGCCAACACTAAGTCCGTGTGAGACTTGGCAAGTTGGAAAGTCGACACTTGAATTAAGATGTTGTCTAGATAAGGCGCCACTGCTATGCCCCTCGGCCTTAGGACCGCCAGAAGGGACCCTAGCACCTTTGTGAAGATTCTTGGCGCCGTGGCCAACCCGAAGGGAAGAGCCACCAACTGGTAATGCCTGTCCAGAAAGGCAAACCTGAGGGACTGGTGATGATCTTTGTGGATAGGAATGTGTAGATACGCATCCTTTAGATCCACGGTAGTCATATATTGACCCTCCTGGATCATTGGTAAAATAGTCCGAATGTTCTCCATCTTGAAGGATGGAACGCTTAGGAATTGGTTTAGGATCTTGAGATCTAGAATAGGTCTGAAGGTTCCCTCATTTTTGGGAACAAACAGATTGGAGTAGAAACCTTGCCCCTGTTCTGTTTTCGGAACTGGGCAGATCACTCCCATGGTAAAAAGGTCTTCTACAGAGCGTAAGAACGCCTCTTTTTGTTTGGTTTACAGACAATTGAGAAAGATGGAACCTCCCCCTTGGAGGAGAATCTTTGAAATCTAGGAGATACCCTGGGTTACAATTTCTACGGCCCAGGAGTCCTGAACGTCTCTTGCCGAGGCCTGAGCAAAGAGAGAAGTCTGCCCCCTACTTGATCTGGTCCCGGATCGGGGGCTACCCCTCCATGCTGTCTTAGTTGCATTAGCAGGCATTTTGGCCTGTTTAGCCTTGTTCCAAGCCTGGTTAGGTCTCCAGGTTGGCTTGGATTGAGCAAAGTTCCCCTCTTGCTTTGCAGCAGGGGAAGAGGAAGCGGGACCACCCTTGAAGTTTCGAAAGGAACGAAAATTATTTTGTTTGGTCCTGGTCTTATTTGACTCATCTTGAGGGAGGGCATGACCTCTTTCAGTGATCTCTTTCAGTGCAGGCCCGAATAGGGTCTTACCTTTGAAAGGGATGGTCAAAAGCTTAGATTTAGACGACACATCAGCTGACCAGGACTTAAGCCATTACGCTCTTTGCGCTAAAATGGCAAAACCTGAATTCTTTGCCGCTAACTTAGCAAGATGAAAAGCGGAGTCTGTAATAAAAGAATTAGCCAACTTAAGGGCCTTAATTCTGTCCAAAATATCATCTAGTGGGGTCTCCATCTGAAGAGCCTCTACTAGAGCCTCAAACCAAAAAGCAGCTGCAGTGGTTACCGGAACAATGCACGCTATAGGTTGAAGAAGAAAACCCTGATGAACAAAAATTTTCTTTAGGAGACCCTCTAACTTTTTATCCAGAGGATCAATGAAAGCACAACTGTCTTCAATAGGTATAGTTGTACGCTTAGCCAGAGTAGAAATAGCTCCCTCCACCTTAGGGACCAACTGCCATGAGTCCTTTATGGTGTCAGAAAACATAATTTATGCTTACCTGATAAATTTATTTCTCTTGTAGTGTATCCAGTCCACGGATCATCCATTACTTATGGGATATTAACTCCTCCCCAACAGGAAGTGCAAGAGGATTCACCCAGCAGAGCTGCTATATAGCTCCTCCCCTAACTGCCATTACCAGTCATTCGACCGAAAACATGCAGAGAAAGGAAAACCATAGGGTACAGTGGTGACTGTAGTTTAATGGAAAAATTACCTGCCTTAAAGTGACAGGGCGGGCCGTGGACTGGATACACTACAAGAGAAATACATTTATCAGGTAAGCATAAATTATGTTTTCTCTTGTTATGTGTATCCAGTCCACGGATCATCCATTACTTATGGGATACCAATACCAAAGCTAAAGTACGCGGATGACGGGAGGGACAGGCAGGCTCTTTATACGGAAGGAACCACTGCCTGAAGAACCTTTCTCCCAAAAACAGCCTCCGAAGAAGCAAAAGTGTCAAATTTGTAAAATTTGGAAAAAGTATGAAGAGAAGACCAAGTTGCAGCCTTGCAAATCTGTTCAACAGAAGCCTCATTCTTAAAGGCCCAAGTGGAAGCCACAGCTCTAGTAGAATGTGCTGTAATTCTTTCAGGAGGCTGCTGTCCAGCAGTCTCATAGGCTAACCGTATTATGCTACGAAGCCAAAAGGAGAGAGAGGTAGCCGAAGCTTTTTGAACTCTCCTCTGACCAGAATAAACGACAAACAGGGAAGACGTTTGTCGAAAATCCTTAGTTGCCTGTAGATAAAATTTCAGGGCACGGACTACATCTAGATTGTGTAGCAGACGTTCCTTTTTCGAAGAAGGATTAGGACACAAAGATGTAACCACAATCTCTTGATTGATATTCCTGTTAGTGACCACCTTAGGTAGGAACCCAGGTTTAGTACGCAGAACTACCTTGTCTGAATGAAAAATCAGATAAGGAGAATCACAATGTAAGGCAGATAACTCAGAGACTCTTCGAGCCGAGGAAATCGCCATTAAAAACAGAACTTTCCAAGATAACAACTTGATATCAATGGAATGAAGGGGTTCAAACGGAACCCCCTGTAAAACATTAAGAACTAAGTTCAAACTCCATGGTGGAGCAACAGTTTTAAACACAGGCTTGATCCTAGCTAAAGCCTGACAAAAAGCTTGAACGTCCGGAACTTCTGACAGACGTTTGTGTAAAAGAATGGACAGAGCTGAAATCTGTCCCTTTAAGGAACTAGCGGATAAACCCTTTTCTAAACCTTCTTGTAGAAAAGACAATATCCTCTGAATCCTAACCTTACTCCATGAGTAACTCTTGGATTCGCACCAATATAAGTATTTGCGCCATATCTTATGGTAAATCTTTCTGGTAACAGGCTTCCTAGCCTGTATTAAGGTATCAATAACTGACTCAGAAAAACCACGTTTTGATAAAATCAAGCGTTCAATTTCCAAGCAGTCAGCTTCAGAGAAATTAGATTTTGATGTTTGAAGGGACCCTGGATCAGAAGGTCCTGTTTCAGAGGTAGCGACCAAGGTGGACAGGATGACATGTCCACTAGATCTGCATACCAAGTCCTGCGTGGCCATGCAGGCGCTATTAGAATCACTGATGCTCTCTCCTGTTTGATTCTGGCAATCAATCGAGGAAGCATCGGGAAGGGTGGAAACACATAAGCCATCCCGAAGGTCCAAGGTGCTGTCAAAGCATCTATCAGAACCGCTCCCGGATCCCTGGATCTGGACCCGTAACGAGGAAGCTTGGCGTTCTGTCGAGACGCCATGAGATCTATCTCTGGTTTGCCCCAACGTCGAAGTATTTGGGCAAAGACCTCCGGATGAAGTTCCCACTCCCCCAGATGAAAAGTCTGACGACTTAAGAAATCCGCCTCCCAGTTCTCCACTCCCGGGATGTGGATTGCTGACAGGTGGCAAGAGTGAGACTCTGCCCAGCGAATTATCTTTGATACTTCCATCATTGCTAGGGAGCTTCTTGTCCCTCCCTGATGGTTGATGTAAGCTACAGTCGTGATGTTGTCCGACTGAAACCTGATGAACCCCCGAGTTGTTAACTGGGGCCAAGCCAGAAGGGCATTGAGAACTGCTCTCAATTCCAGAATGTTTATTGGTAGGAGACTCTCCTCCTGATTCCATTGTCCCTGAGCCTTCAGAGAATTCCAGACAGCGCCCCAACCTAGTAGGCTGGCGTCTGTTGTTACAATTGTCCAGTCCGGCCTGCTGAATGGCATCCCCCTGGACAGATGTGGCCGAGAAAGCCACCATAGAAGAGAATTTTTGGTCTCTTGATCCAGATTCAGAGTAGGGGACAAGTCTGAGTAATCCCCATTCCACTGACTTAGCATGCACAATTGCAGCGGTCTGAGATGTAGACGTGCAAAGGGTACTATGTCCATTGTTGCTACCATTAAGCCGATCACCTCCATGCATTGAGCTACTGACGGGTGTTGAATGGAATGAAGGACACGGCATGCATTTTGAAGCTTTGTTAACCTGTCTTCTGTCAGGTAAATCTTAATTTCTACAGAATCTATAAGAGTCCCCAAGAAGGGAACTCTTGTGAGTGGAAAGAGAGAACTCTTCTTTTCGTTCACCTTCCATCCATGCGACCTTAGAAATGCCAGTACTAACTCTGCATGAGACTTGGCAGTTTGAAAGCTTGAAGCTTGTATCAGAATGTCGTCTAGGTACGGAGCTACCGCAATTCCTCGCGGTCTAAGTACCGCCAGAAGAGCACCCAGAACCTTTGTGAAGATTCTCGGAGCCGTAGCCAATCCGAATGGAAGAGCTACAAACTGGTAATGCCTGTCTAGAAAGGCAAACCTTAGATACCGGTAATGATCTTTGTGAATCGGTATGTGAAGGTAAGCATCCTTTAAATCCACTGTGGTCATGTACTGACCCTTTTGGATCATGGGTAAAATTGTCCGAATAGTTTCCATTTTGAACGATGGAACTCTTAGGAATTTGTTTAGGATCTTTAAATCCAAGATTGGCCTGAAAGTTCCCTCTTTTTTGGGAACCACAAACAGATTTGAGTAAAACCCTTGTCCTTGTTCCGACCGCGGAACCGGATGGATCACTCCCATTAATAAAAGATCTTGTACGCAGCGTAGAAACGCCTCTTTCTTTATTTGGTTTGTTGACAACCTTGACAGATGAAATCTCCCTCTTGGGGGAGAGAATTTGAAGTCTAGAAGGTATCCCTGAGATATGATCTCTAACGCCCAGGGATCCTGGACATCTCTTGCCCAAGCCTGGGCGAAGAGAGAAAGTCTGCCCCCCACTAGATCCGTTCCCGGATCGGGGGCCCTCGATTCATGCTGTCTTAGGGGCAGCAGCAGGTTTCCTGGCCTGCTTGCCCTTGTTCCAGGACTGGTTAGGTCTCCAGCCTTGTCTGTAGCGAGCAACAGCTCCTTCCTGTTTTGGTGCAGAGGAAGTTGATGCTGCTCCTGCTTTGAAATTACGAAAGGAACGAAAATTAGACTGTCTAGCCTTAGGTTTGGCTCTGTCTTGAGGCAGGGCATGGCCTTTACCTCCTGTAATGTCAGCGATAATTTCTTTCAACCCGTGCCCGAATAAGGTCTGCCCTTTGAAAGGTATATTAAGCAATTTAGATTTAGAAGTAACATCAGCTGACCAGGATTTTAGCCACAGTGCTCTGCGTGCCTGAATGGCGAATCCGGAATTCTTAGCCGTAAGTTTAGTTAAATGTACTACGGCATCTGAAATAAATGAGTTAGCCAACTTAAGGGCTTTAAGCTTGTGTGTAATCTCATCTAATGGAGCTGATTCAAGTGTCTCTTCCAGAGACTCAAACCAAAATGCTGCTGCAGCCGTGACAGGCGCAATGCATGCAAGAGGTTGCAATATAAAACCTTGTTGAACAAACATTTTCTTAAGGTAACCCTCTAACTTTTTATCCATTGGATCTGAAAAGGCACAGCTATCCTCCACCGGGATAGTGGTACGCTTAGCTAAAGTAGAAACTGCTCCCTCCACCTTAGGGACCGTTTGCCATAAGTCCCGTGTGGTGGCGTCTATTGGAAACATCTTTCTAAATATCGGAGGGGGTGAGAACGGCACACCGGGTCTATCCCACTCCTTAGTAACAATTTCAGTAAGTCTCTTAGGTATAGGAAAAACGTCAGTACTCGCCGGTACCGCAAAATATTTATCCAACCTACACATTTTCTCTGGTATTGCAACTGTGTTACAATCATTCAGAGCCGCTAACACCTCCCCTAGTAATACACTGAGGTTTTCCAGCTTAAATTTAAAATTTGAAATATCTGAATCCAGTTTGTTTGGATCAGAACCGTCACCCGCAGAATGAAGCTCTCCGTCCTCATGTTCTGCAAATTGTGACGCAGTGTCTGACATGGCCCTAATATTATCAGCGCACTCTGTTCTCACCCCAGAGTGATCACGCTTACCTCTTAGTTCTGGTAATTTAGCCAAAACTTCAGTCATAACAGTAGCCATATCCTGTAATGTGATTTGTAATGGCCGCCCAGATGTACTCGGCGCTACAATATCACGCACCTCCCGAGCGGGAGATGCAGGTACTGACACGTGAGGCGAGTTAGTCGGCATAACTCTCCCCTCGTTGTTTGGTGAAATATGTTCAATTTGTACAGATTGACTTTTATTTAAAGTAGCATCAATGCAGTTAGTACATAAATTTCTATTGGGCTCCACTTTGGCTTTAGCACATATATCTTCCTCTGAATCAGACATGTTTAACACACTAGCAAATAAACTAGCAACTTGGAAATACTTTTCAAGTAATTTACTATAATATGAAAACGTACTGTGCCTATAAGAAGCACAGAAAAAGTTATGACAGTTGAAAATTAATAAACTGAAAAGTTATAGCATCAAATCTTTGTAAAAAACACAATTTTAGCAAAGGATTGCTCCCATTAGCAAAGGATAACTAACCCTGATAGCAGAAAAAAATAATAATACAGAAATAAACGTTTTTTTATCACAGTCAACTACAATCTCACAGCTCTGCTGTGAGTGATTACCTCCCTCAAAACAAGTTTTGAAGACCCCTGAGTTCTGTAGAGATGAACCGGATCATGCAGGGAAGACAATAAACTTCTGACTGAATTTTTTGATGCGTAGCAAAAGCACCAAAAAAGGCCCCTCCCCCTCACACATAACAGTGAGAGAGATCAGTAAACTGTCATAAATTAAATAAAACGACTGCCAAGTGGAAAAAAATAGTGCCCAAAAATTTTTTTCACCCAGTACCTCAGAAAATTAAACGATTTTACATGCCAGCAAAAAACGTTTAACATTAATAAATTGAGTGTTATTAAAAAGCCTGTTGCTAGTCCCTGCAAATTAGGCTAAAGTTTTATGCATACAGTATAATTCCAGTGAAGTGCCATTCCCCAGAATACTGAAGTGTAAAATATACATACATGACAGCCTGATACCAGTTGCTGCTACTGCATTTAAGACTGAGTTTACATTATATCGGTATGGCAGAATTTTCTCATCAATTCCATTGTCAGAAAATAATAAGCTGCTACATACCTCTTTGCAGATTAATCTGCCCGCTGTCCCCTGATCTGAAGTTTACCTCTCCTCAGATGGCCGAGAAACAGCAATATGATCTTAACTACTCCGGCTAAAATCATAGAAAAACTCAGGTAGATTCTTCTTCAAATTCTACCAGAGAAGGAATAACACACTCCGGTGCTATTATAAAATAACAAACTTTTGATTGAAGGTATGAAACTAAGTATAATCACCACAGTCCTCTCACACATCCTATCTATTCGTTGGGTGCAAGAGAATGACTGGTAATGGCAGTTAGGGGAGGAGCTATATAGCAGCTCTGCTGGGTGAATCCTCTTGCACTTCCTGTTGGGGAGGAGTTAATATCCCATAAGTAATGGATGATCCGTGGACTGGATACACTTAACAAGAGAAATGGGGAACATTTTCTTAAAAACAGGAGGGGGAGCGAACGGAATACATGGTCTATCCCACTCCTTAGTAACAATGTCCGAAATCCTCTTAGGGACCGGAAAAACATCAGTGTAAACAGGAACCTCTAAATATTTGTCCATTTTACACAATTTCTCTGGAACGACAATAGGGTCACAATCATCCAGAGTAGCTAAAACCTCCCTGAGCAATAAATGGAGGTGCTCTAGCTTAAATTTAAATGCCGTCATATCTGAATCTGTCTGAGGGAACATCTTTCCTGAATCAGAAATCTCTCCCTCTGACAGCAAATCCCTCATCCCTACATCAGAACATTGAGAGGGAATATCGGATACGGCTACTAAAGCATCAGAAGGCTCAGCATTTGTTCTTAACCCAGAGCTACTGCGCTTCCCTTGCAACCCAGGCAGTTTAGATAAAACCTCTGTGAGGGTAGTATTCATTACTGAAGCCATATCTTGCAAGGTGAAAGAATTAGATGCACTAGAAGTACTTGGCGTCGCTTGTGCGGGCGTAACTGGTTGTGACACTTGGGGAGAACTAGATGGCGAAACCCGATTTACTTCTGTCTGAGAATCATTTAATGCCAAATTCTTAGAAGTCAAAATATGCTGTTTGCAATTTATAGACATATCAGTACAATTGGGACACATTCTTAGAGGGGGTTCCACAATGGCTTCTAAACAAATTGAACAATGAGTTTCCTCAGTGTCAGACATGTTTAACAGGCTAGTAATGAAGCAAGCAAGCTTGGAAAACACTTTATTTAATGAAAAAAAACACAATTTGCAAAAACAGTACTGTACTTTTAAGAGAAAAAAAAAAGCATACACAAACTGCAAAACTGGTTAAAATTGCTTAAAAAATTCCAAAATTTTAACAGTACACCCACTAAGCTTTAGAAGGAATGCACCACAAGTAACCAAGCAATAGACCCCTAAATGAAAAAAAACGGATTGATAAGTGTCTAAAACCGGTTAAAACCCCCTACCTGCCCTTAGGAAGCGATAATATGGGGTTTAAAGCTTCAATTAGTCCCTCAGAAGACTCTCAGGACCTCAGGAGAAGTTGCTTGCTGCTTGTAAATGTAGGCCCCGCCCACCTCACTCGATGTTGCTGGGGCCTACACAAAACTAACAAACCCTGCCTGAAAGCCATGTGGGTTATAAACAACCCCAAAGAACCCTCAAGCAAATGTCCCATAAAACAGAAAACGTTACTCCCAGACACAAAAACGTTTGTCCCAAATTCACATAAACTGAGTGCCCACAAAAAATTAACCCTTTATGCAAGCTAGTAAAAACCTCTGATAACACTAGGATTACTGCTTACCCTTCCCCTAATGGGGACACTGTCAGCCTTTCTGAGTTAACACAGTCTCTGCAGAAAATATGACTGAGCATACCTCATTGCTGTATAGCAAGAAGTATTTTTCCTGTACTCCTCAGCTTCTGTGGGAACAGCAGTGGACCTTAGTTACAAATGCTAAGATCATCATCCTCCAGGCAGAAATCTTCATCTATGTCCTGCCTGAGAGTAAATAGTACAACACCGGTACCATTTAAAAATAAACACTTGATTGAAGATAAAATAAAACTAACAGTTTAACACCTCTTCTCTTTACCCTTCCTGCTTAGAGCCAGCAAAGAGAATGACTGGGAGTTGGAGTTAAGGGGGGAGCTATATAGACCGCTCTGCTGTGGTGCTCTCTTTGCTACTTCCTGTCAGGAAGGACAATATCCCACAAGTTAGGATGAATCCGTGGACTCGGTACATCTTGCAAAAGAAAAAGCATACAAGTTTTTCAAAACTGCTTTAAACTGCTTTTAAAATTTTATCATATAAGTGTCTAATCTGGCAGCCTAAGATTGCACCACAAGTAAGGGACTATTTTATTAGCAAAAAAGTTACCCAAAGAAAGTTATGAAAATAAACCATCAACCCCCTGCACCTCGCCACAGCTCTGCTGTGGCGCCTACCTGCCCTCTTGGGCCTGAGAATTACACTCTCACTTCAATAAGGCTATCTCTTCAGTTGAGGCCCACCGGAGCTGGAGCTTGCTGTCTCTATGTGAAATACAACTGCGCATCTAAGGTGCGAAATTAGGCCCCGCCCATCATACACAATGTCTCCTCAGCCTAGTGAAAAAACGCTGTTAAGCGTTATAGGAACTAGCCATGTGGGTTTCTATATACCCAGTACAATTTGTCAGCCATGTGAAACCCTCCAGTGCCATAACACACACACAAACGTTAGTATCAGGAAAAAAAACATAATTTATGTAAGAATTTACCTGATAAATTAATTTCTTTCATATTGGCAAGAGTCCATGAGCTAGTGACGTATGGGATATACATTCCTACCAGGAGGGGCAAAGTTTCCCAAACCTCAAAATGCCTATAAATACACCCCCCACTACACCCACAAATCAGTTTAACGAATAGCCAAGCAGTGGGGTGATAAGAAAGGAGTGAAAGCATAAACAAGGAATTGGAATAATTGTGCTTTATACAAAAAAAATCATAACCACCACAAAAAGGGTGGGCCTCATGGACTCTTGCCAATATGAAAGAAATTAATTTATCAGGTAAATTCTTACATAAATTATGTTTTCTTTCATGTAATTGGCAAGAGTCCATGAGCTAGTGACATATGGGATATCAATACCCAAGATGTGGAACTCCACGCAAGAGTCACTAGAGAGGGAGGGATAAAAATAAAGACAGCCAATTCCGCTGAAAAATAAATCCACAACCCAAATCAAAAGTTTTAATCTTTATAATGAAAAAAACTGAAATTATAAGCAGAAGAATCAAACTGAAACAGCTGCCTGAAGTACTTTTCTACCAAAAACTGCTTCTGAAAAGGAGAAAACATCAAAATGGTAGAATTTAGTAAAAGTATGCAAAGAAGACCAAGTTGCTGCTTTGCAAATCTGATCAACAGAGGCTTCATTCTTAAAAGCCCAGGAAGTAGAAACTGACCTAGTAGAATGAGCCGTAATCCTCTGAGGCGGGGAATTTACCAGACTCCAAATAAGCATGATGAATTAAAAGCTTTAACCAAGATGCCAAAGAAATGGCAGAAGCCTTCTGACCTTTCCTAGAACCAGAAAAGATAACAAAATAGACGAAGTCTTTCTGAAATCTTTAGTAGCTTCAACATAATATTTCAAAGCTCTAACCACATCCAAAGAATGTAAAGATCTCTCCAGAGAATTCTTTGGATTAGGACACAATGAAGGGACAACCATTTCTCTTCTAATGTTGTTGGAATTCACAACTTTAGGTAAAAATTTAAATGAAGTCCGCAAAACCGCCTTATCCTGATGAAAAATCAGAAAAAGGAGACTCACAATAAAGAGAAGATAATTCAGAAACTCTTCTAGCAGAAGAAATAGCCAAAAGGAACAATACTTTCCAAGAAAGTAATTTAATGTCCAGAGAATGCATAGGCTCAAACGGAGGAGCCTGTAAAGCCCTCAAAACCAAATTAAGACTCCAAGGAGGAGAGATTGACTTAATGACAGGCTTGATATGAACCAAAGCCTGTACAAAACAATGAATATCAGGAAGATTAGCAATTTTTCTGTGGAACAGAACAGAAAGAGCAGAGATTTGTCCTTTCAAGGAACTTGCAGACAAACCCTTATCTAAACCATCCTGAAGAAACTAAAATTCTAGGAATTCTAAAAGAATGCTAAGAGAATTTATGAGAAGAACACCATGAAATTTAAGTCTTAAACTCTATAATAAATCTTTCTAGAAACAGATTTACAAGCTTATAACATAGTATTAATCACTGAGTCAGAGAAACCTCTATGACTTAGAACTATGCGTTCAATCTCCATACCTTCAAATTTAATGATTGAAAAATGGGCCTTGAGATAGAAGGGTCTGACCTTAACGGAAGTGGCCAAGGTTGGCAACTGGACATCCGAACAAGATCCGCATACCAAAACCTGTGAGGCCATGCTGGAGCCACCAGCAGTACAAATGAAAGCTCCATTATGATTTTGGAAATAACTCTTGGAAGAAGAACTAGAGGCGGAAAGATATAAGCAGGTTAAAAACCCCAAGGAAGTGTCAACGCATCCACTGCTTCCGCCTGAGGATCCCTGGACCTGGACAGATACCTGGGAAGTTTCCTGTTTAGATGAGAAGCCATCAGATCTATTTCTGGAAGCCCCCACATCTGAACAATCTGAAAAAACACATCTGGGTGAAGAGGCCACTCTCCCGGATGTAAAGTCTGGCGACAGATAATCTGCTTCCCAATTGTCTATACCTGGGATATGGACCGCAGAAATTAGACAGGAGCTGGATTCCGCCCATGCAAGTATCCAAAATACTTCTTTCATAGCTTGAGGACTGTGAGTCCCATTGACATATGCCACGGTTGTGACATAGTCTGTAAATAAACTGTTCTTTCTTCAGAAGAGGCCAAAACTGAAGAGCTCTGAGAATCGCACGGAGTTCCAAAATATTGATTGGTAATCTCGCCTCTTGAGACTTCCAAACCCCCTGCGCTGTCAGAGATCCCCAGACAGCTCCCCAACCTGAAAGACTCGCATCTGTTGTGATCACAGTCCAAGCTGGACGAACAAAAGAAGCCCCTTGAACTAAAAGATGGTGATCTAACCACCAAGTCAGAGATAGTCGAACATTGGGATTTAAGGATATTAATTGTGATATCTTTGTATAATCCCTGCACCATTGGCTCAGCATACAAAGCTGTAGAGGTCTCATGTGAAAACGAGCAAAGGGGATCGCGTCCGATGCTGCAGTCATGAGACCTAAAACCTCCATGCACATAGCTACTGAAAGGAATGATTGAAACTGAAGGTTTCGACAAGCTGAAATCAATTTCAGACGTCTTGTCTGTTAGAGACAAAGTCATGGATATTGAATCTATTTGGAATCCTAAAAAGGTTACCCTTGTCTGAGGAATCAAGGAACTTTTTGGTAAATTGATCCTCCAACCATGTCTTTGAAGAAACAACACTAGTTGATTCGTGTGAGATTCTGCAGAATGTAAACACTGAGCAAGTACCAAGATATCGTCCAAATAAGGAAAGACCGCAAAACCCTGCTCTCTGATTACAGAGGGCACCGAGAACCTTTGAAAAGATCCTTGGAGCTGTTGCTAGGCCAAAAGGAAGAGCAACAAATTGGTAATGCTTGTCTAGAAAAGAGAATCTCAGGAACTGATAGTGATCTGGATGAATCGGAATATGAAGATATGTATCCTGTAAGTCTATTGTGGACATATAATGCCCTTGCTGAACAAAAGGCAGAATAGTCCTTATAGTCACCATTTTGAATGTTGGTATTCTTACATAACGATTCAAAATTTTTAGATCCAGAACTGGTCTGAAAGAATTCTCCTTCTTTGGAACAATGAAAAGATTTGAATAAAACCCCAGACCCCATTCCTGAAAAGGAACTGGCACAATTACCCCAGATACCTCTAGGTCTGAAACACACTTCAGGAAAGCCTGAGCCTTTACTGGGTTCACTGGAATGCGTGAGAGAAATTTTTTTTCCAACAGGCGGTCTTACTTTGAAACCTATTCTGTACCCTTGAGAAATAATGTTCTGAATCCAATGATTTTGGATTGAATTGATCCAAACATCCTTGTAAAATCTTAGTCTGCCCCCTACCAGCTACGCTGGAATGAGGGCCGCACCTTCATGCGGACTTGGGGGCTGATTTTGATTTTTTAAATGGCTTGGATTTATTCCAGACTGGAGAAGGCTTCCAATTGGAAACCGTTCCCTTAGGGGAAGGGTCAGATTTCTGCTCCTTATTTTGACGAAAGGAACGAAAACGGTTAGCCGCCCTAAATTTACCCTTAGATTTTTTTATCCTGAGGCAAAAAAGCTCCCTTCCCCCCGTGACAGTTGAAATAATAGAATCCAACTGAGAACCAAATAATTTATTACCTTGGAAAGAAAGGAGATAGCAACGTTGATTTAGAAGTCATATCAGCATTCCAAGATTTAAGCCATAAAGCTCTTCTAGCGAATATAGCTAAAGACATATCTTACGTCAATTCTAATAATATCAAAAATGGCATCACAAATGAAATTATTAGCATGTTGAATTAACTTAACAATGCTATACATATTATGATCTGGTACTTGTTGTGCTAAAGTTTCCAACCAAAAGGTTAAAGCAGCAGCAATATTAGCCAAAGAAATAGCACGCCTAAGAAGATGACCTGAACATAAATAAGCCTTCCTTAGAAAAGATTCAAGTTTCATATCTAAAGGATCTTTAAAAGAAGTACTATCTGCCGTAGGAATAGTAGTACGTTTAGCAAGAGTAGAGATGGCCCCATCAACTTTGGGGATCTTTTCCCAAAACTCCAATCTATCAGTTGGCAAAGGATACTGTTTCTTAACCTTGAAGGAGTAAAAGTACCACCCAGTCTATTCCATTCCCTAGAAATTACATCTGAAATAGCATCAGGAACTGGAAAAACCTCTGGAATAACTACATGAGGTTTAAAAACCGAATTTAAACGTTTACTGGTTTTAATATCAAGAGGACTAGTCTCCTCCATATCTAATGCAATCAACACCTCTTTTAATAAGGAATGAATATACTCCGTTTTAAATAAATATGAGGATTTGTCAATGTCAATATCTGAGGTAGAATCTTCTGAACCAGATAGATCCTCATCAGAGATAGATAAATCAGAATGCTGTTGGTCATTTAAAAATTCATCAAATTTATGAGAAGTTTTAAAAACATAATTTATGCTTACCTGATAAATTCCTTTCTTCTGTAGTGTGATCAGTCCACGGGTCATCATTACTTCTGGGATATTACTCCTCCCCAACAGGAAGTGCAAGAGGATTCACCCAGCAGAGCTGCATATAGCTCCTCCCCTCTACGTCACTCCCAGTCATTCGACCAAGGACCAACGAGAAAGGAAAAGCCAAGGGTGAAGTGGTGACTGGAGTATAAATTAAAAAATATTTACCTGCCTTAAAAACAGGGCGGGCCGTGGACTGATCACACTACAGAAGAAAGGAATTTATCAGGTAAGCATAAATTATGTTTTCTTCTGTTAAGTGTGATCAGTCCACGGGTCATCATTACTTCTGGGATACCAATACCAAAGCAAAAGTACACGGATGACGGGAGGGATAGGCAGGCTCTTTATACAGAAGGAACCAATGCCTGAAGAACCTTTCTCCCAAAAATAGCCTCCGATGAAGCAAAAGTGTCAAATTTGTAAAATTTGGAAAAAGTATGAAGCGAAGACCAAGTTGCAGCCTTGCAAATCTGTTCAACAGAGGCCTCATTCTTGAAGGCCCAAGTGGAAGCCACAGCTCTAGTAGAATGAGCTGTAATTCTTTCAGGAGGCTGCTGTCCAGCAGTCTCATAAGCTAAACGAATTATGCTACGAAGCCAAAAAGAAAGAGAGGTAGCGGAAGCTTTTTGACCTCTCCTCTGCCCAGAGTAAATGACAAACAGAGAAGACGTTTGTCGAAATTCCTTAGTTGCCTGTAAGTAAAATTTTAGAGCACGGACTACATCCAGGTTGTGCAGTAGACGTTCCTTCTTTGAAGAAGGATTTGGGCATAAAGAAGGAACAACAATCTCTTGATTGATATTCCTGTTAGTAACTACCTTAGGTAAGAACCCAGGTTTAGTACGCAGGACTACCTTATCCGAATGAAAAATCAAATAAGGAGAATCACAATGTAAGGCTGATAATTCAGAGACTCTTCGAGCCAAGGAAATAGCCATTAAAAATAGAACTTTCCAAGATAACAACTTTATATCAATGGAATGAAGGGGTTCAAACGGAACACCCTGTAAAACATTAAGAACAAGGTTTAAACTCCATGGTGGAGCAACAGTTTTAAAACACAGGCTTAATCCTGGCCAAAGCCTGACAAAAAGCCTGGACGTCAGGAACTTCTGACAGACGTTTGTGTAACAGAATGGACAGAGCCGAGATCTGTCCCTTTAAAGAACTAGCAGATAAACCCTTTTCTAAACCTTCTTGTAGAAAAGACAATATCCTAGGAATCCTAACCTTACTCCAAGAGTAACCTTTGGATTCACACCAATATAGGTATTTACGCCATATCTTATGGTAAATCTTTCTGGTAACAGGTTTCCTAGCCTGTATTAAGGTATCAATAACTGACTCAGAAAACCCACGTCTTGATAAAATCAAGCGTTCAATTTCCAAGCAGTCAGCTTCAGAGAAGTTAGATTTTGATGTTTGAAGGGACCCTGTATCAGAAGGTCCTGTTTCAGAGGTAGAGACCAAGGTGGACAGGATGACATGTCCACCAGGTCTGCATACCAAGTCCTGCGTGGCCACGCAGGTGCTATTAGAATCACTGATGCTCTCTCTTGTTTGATTCTGGCAATCAATCGAGGAAGCAACGGGAAGGGTGGAAACACGTAAGCCATCCTGAAGTCCCAAGGTGCTGTCAGAGCATCTATCAGGACTGCTCCTGGATCCCTGGATCTGGACCCGTAACGAGGAAGCTTGGCGTTCTGTCGAGACGCCATGAGATCTATCTCTGGTTTGCCCCAACGTCGAAGTATTTGGGCAAAGACCTCCGGATGAAGTTCCCACTCCCCCGGATGAAAAGTCTGACGACTTAAGAAATCCGCCTCCCAGTTCTCCACTCCCGGGATGTGGATTGCTGACAGGTGGCAAGAGTGAGACTCTGCCCAGCGAATTATCTTTGATACTTCCATCATAGCTAGGGAGCTTCTTGTCCCTCCCTGATGGTTGATGTAAGCTACAGTCGTGATGTTGTCCGACTGAAACCTGATGAACCCCCGAGTTGTCAACTGGGGCCAAGCCAGGAGGGCATTGAGAACTGCTCTCAATTCCAGAATGTTTATTGGCAGGAGACTCTCCTCCTGACTCCATTGTCCCTGAGCCTTCAGAGAATTCCAGACGGCACCCCAACCTAGAAGGCTGGCGTCTGTTGTTACAATTGTCCAGTCTGGTCTGCTGAATGGCATCCCCCTGGACAGATGTGGCCGAGAAAGCCACCATAGAAGAGAATTTCTGGTCTCTTGATCCAGATTCAGAGAAGGGGATAAGTCTGAGTAATCCCCATTCCACTGACTTAGCATGCACAGTTGCAGTGGTCTGAGGTGTAAGCGTGCAAAGGGTACTATGTCCATTGCCGCTACCATTAAGCCGATTACCTCCATGCATTGAGCCACTGACGGGTGTTGAATGGAATGAAGGGTGCGGCAAGCACTTTGAAGTCTTGTTAGCCTGTCCTCTGTCAGGTAAATCTTCATTTCTACAGAATCTATAAGAGTCCCCAGGAAGGGAACTCTTGTGAGTGGAACGAGTGAACTTTTCTTTTCGTTCACCTTCCATCCATGTGACCTTAGAAATGCCAGCACTAACTCTGTATGAGACTTGGCAGTTTGAAAGCTTGAAGCTTGTATCAGAATGTCGTCTAGGTATGGAGCTACCGAGATTCCCCGCGGTCTTAGTACCGCCAGAAGAGCACCCAGAACCTTTGTGAAGATTCTTGGAGCTGTAGCCAATCCGAATGGAAGAGCCACAAACTGGTAATGCCCGTCTAGGAAGGCAAACCTTAGGTACCGATAATGATCTTTGTGAATCGGTATGTGAAGGTAAGCATCTTTTAAATCTACAGTGGTCATGTACTGACCTTCTTGGATCATAGGTAAAATTGTCCGAATAGTCTCCATCTTGAACGATGGAACTCTTAGGAATTTGTTTAGGATCTTTAAGTCCAGGATTGGTCTGAAAGTTCCCTCTTTTTTGGGAACCACAAACAGATTTGAGTAAAACCCCTGTCCCTGTTCTGATCGTGGAACTGGATGGATTACTCCCATTAACAAGAGCTCTTGTACGCAGCGTAGAAACGCCTCTTTCTTTGTCTGGATTGTTGACAATCTTGACAGATGAAATCTCTCTCTTGGAGGAGAGTATTTGAAGTCCAGAAGGTATCCCTGAGATATTATCTCTAGCGCCCAGGGATCCTGAACATCTCTTGCCCAAGCCTGGGCGAAGAGAGAAAGTCTGCCCCCCACTAGATCCGATCCCGGATCGGGGGCCCTCAATTCATGCTGTTTTAGGGGCAGCAGCAGGTTTCCTAGTCTGCTTGCCCTTGTTCCAGGACTGGTTAGGTTTCCAGCCTTGTCTGTAGCGAGCAACAGCTCCTTCCTGTTTTGGTGCAGAGGAAGTTGATGCTGCTCCTGCTTTGAAATTACGAAAGGAACGAAAATTAGACTGTCTAGTCTTGGCTTTGGCTTTGTCCTGAGGCAGGGCATGGCCTTTACCTCCTGTAATGTCAGCGATAATCTCTTTCAACCCGGGCCCGAATAAGGTCTGCCCTTTGAAAGGTATATTAAGCAATTTAGACTTAGAAGTAACATCAGCTGACCAGGATTTTAGCCACAGCGCCCTGCATGCCTGAATGGCGAATCCTGAATTCTTCGCCGTAAGTTTAGTAAGATGTACTACGGCCTCCGAAATGAATGAATTAGCTAGTTTAAGGACTCTAAGCCTGTCCGTAATGTCGTCCAGAGTAGCTGAACCAATGTTCTCTTCCAGAGACTCAATCCAGAATGCCGCTGCAGCCGTGATCGGCGCAATGCATGCAAGGGGTTGCAATATAAAACCTTGTTGAACAAACATTTTCTTAAGGTAACCCTCTAACTTTTTATCCATTGGATCTGAAAAAGCACAGCTATCCTCCACCGGGATAGTGGTACGCTTAGCTAAAGTAGAAACTGCTCCCTCCACCTTAGGGACCGTTTGCCATAAGTCCCTTGTGGTGGCGTCTATTGGAAACATTTTTCTAAATATCGGAGGGGGTGAGAACGGCACACCGGGTCTATCCCACTCCTTAGTAACAATTTCAGTAAGTCTCTTAGGTATAGGAAAAACCTCAGTACTCGTCGGTACCGCAAAATATTTATCCAACCTACACATCTTCTCTGGTATTGCAACTGTGTTACAATCATTCAGAGCCGCTAACACCTCCCCTAGTAACACACGGAGGTTTTCCAGTTAAAATTTAAAATTTGAAATATCTGAATCCAGTCTGTTTGGATCAGAACCGTCACCCACAGAATGAAGTTCTCCGTCCTCATGTTCTGCCACCTGTGACGCAGTGTCTGACATGGCCCTAATATTATCAGCGCACTCTGTTCTCACCCCAGAGTGATCACGCTTACCTCTTAGTTCTGGTAATTTAGCCAAAACCTCAGTCATAACAGTAGCCATATCCTGTAATGTGATTTGTAATGGCCGCCCAGATGTACTCGGCGCTACAATATCACGCACCTCCCTCTGAGCGGGAGATGCAGGTACTGACACGTGAGGCGAGTTAGTCGGCATAACTCTCCCCTCGTTGTTTGGTGAAATTTGTTCAATTTGTACAGATTGACTTTTATTTAAAGTAGCATCAATACAGTTAGTACATAAATTTCTATTGGGCTCCACTTTGGCATTGCAACAAATGACACAGGTATCATCCTCTGAATCAGACATGTTTAACACACTAGCAAATAAACTTGCAACTTGGAAATACAATTCAATTAGAATAATATTAAAACGTACTGTGCCTTTAAGAAGCACAGAAGATCTATGACAGTTGAAAATTAATAAATTGAAACAGTTATAGCCTCAATCCTTGTAAACAACACAACTTTAGCAAAGGTTTAATCCCATTAGCAAAGATAACAAATTCTGAAAGCAGGAAACAAATTACAGAATAAACGTTTTTTATCTCAGTCAACTATAATTCTCACAGCTCTGCTGAGAGAAATTACCTCCCTCAAAATAAGTTTTGAAGACCCCTGAGCTCTGTAGAGATGAACCGGATCATGCAGGAAATACAATGAGTTGCTGACTGAAATATCTGATGCGTAGCAAAAGCGCCAAAAAACGGCCCCTCCCCCTCACACACAGTAGTGAGAGAGAACAGAAACTGTCAGAAAAAAAGATTAATCAACTGCCAAGTGGAAAAATAGTGCCCAAACATTTATTCACTCAGTACCTCAGCAAATGAAAACGATTTTACATTCCAGCAAAAACGTTAAACATAATTTCTAGTTATTAAACAGCTTTATGTATTTCTTACAGTGTAATTCTAGTGAAGTACCATTCCCCAGAATACTGAAGTGTAAAGTATACATACATGACATTATATCGGTATGGCAGGATTTTCTCATCAATTCCATTGTCAGAAAATAAAAGCTGCTACATACCTCTATGCAGATTCATCTGCCCGCTGTCCCCTGATCTGAAGTTTACCTCTCCTCAGATGGCCGAGAAACAGCAATATGATCTTAACTACTCCGGCTAAAATCATAACAAAAACTCTGGTAGATTCTTCTTCAAACTCTGCCAGAGAGATAATAACACACTCCGGTGCTATTTTAAAATAACAAACTTTTGATTGAAGATATAAAACTAAGTATAATCACCATAGTCCTCTCACACATCCTATCTAGTCGTTGGGTGCAAGAGAATGACTGGGAGTGACGTAGAGGGGAGGAGCTATATGCAGCTCTGCTGGGTGAATCCTCTTGCACTTCCTGTTGGGGAGGAGTAATATCCCAGAAGTAATGATGACCCGTGGACTGATCACACTTAACAGAAGAAATGGCTCCACTCTGTTCTCATGCCGGAGAAGGAGGCAGAGTCACATGGCAGAAGAGAAGTGTGTAGTTAACATTTAATATCACGCTCATTCACACCACCACCAACTTAAATCTTCAGGCAGCCCAAACTCTGGAAGAACGATCTTGATTACAAGCAAAAACTCACCCTGTGAGTTCGGGTTCCACAAACTCAAACCTTACCACTGTGCTACAGTGGATACACATAACTGCAGTTTAGTGAAAAATTAAGTGCAATCGAACTTAACCAAAGTCACAGCCTCAGGGGATAGTTCCCGCCATATAGAGGAATAAACCCCACATGTCTCACACATAAATTAAATGCCTGCCACTGCCAATTAAAATCCTTCCCAAAAGATTCATCTGTCCCAATAAATATTACAGGGAAATTCTTCCTAGTGCAAGTCTCCCAACCTAAAAGACAAAGGCACTTACCTGCAGCCTAGCCGTCCAGCAGGAGAACAGTTTACAAGGTGTTAGAGGACACATACTCCTCACAGAGACCTGTAGAAAGAGAAAGAACAGAGTAAACCTACTCTGGCTTTCTATACCATGTGCAGCAAATATGTTGGGAAAACGCAGCAAGGCCCACCTCACAAGTTCCTAACTGCTTTAAAGCCACCACCACCCTACTGAAGAGATTAATGTGGACTACGGCTAGACCCAAAAATATTGCTTAAAGCAAAAGAAATCCAATTTTCTTCAGACACCAAAACTTCACCTCCTCCATTGACAGAGGCAGAGAAAATGACTGGGTATTGTGGGTAGGGGAGTGACACGCTCTTTGCCTCCTCCTGCTGGCCAGAAGTGATATTCCCATTAGTAATTGATGACGTTGTAGCCTCAGATACACTTGTTGATATATATTTAAAGGGACACTGAATACAATTTTATTTTATGATTCAGATAGAGCAGGCAAAATTAAGCAACTTTCTAATTTAATCCTATTATCAATTTTTCTTTGTTCTCTTGCTACCTTTATTTGAAAAAGAAGGCATCAAGGGTTTTTTGGTTCAGACCTCGGGACAGCACTTTTTTTTATTGGTGGGTGAATTTATCCACCAATCAACAAGAACAACCCAGGTTGTTCACCAAAAATGGGCTGACATCTAAACTTACATTATTGGATTTCAAATAAAGATACCAAGAGAATGAAGAACGTTTGATAATAGGAGTACATTATAAAGTTGCTTAAAATTTCATGCTCTATCTGAATCAAGAAAGAAAAAAATTTGGGTTCAGTGTCCCTTTAAGCTGCAATAATTTTTTTAAACATCTGTAAGAAGTATTTTTGTTGTGTAACAGATAACTACTTCCGCAAATTCTACATCTAAAGTACGCGATTTAGTAACATATATATTTCTCATTAAAAAGGGGCAATAAACCCACATTTTTTCTTTCATGATTCAGATAGATAATGCAATTTTAAGCAACTTTCTAATTTACGCCTATTTTTTCTTTGTTCTCCTGCTATCTTTATTTAAAAAGCAGGAAAGTAATGCATAGGAGCCGACCCATTTTTGGTTGAGAACCTGGGTTATGCTTGCTTATTGGTGGCTTAATGTCAGCCACCAATAAGCAAGCACTATCCATGGTGCTGAACCTAAAATGGGCTGGCTGCTAAGATTTACATTCCTGCTTTTTAAATAAAGATATCAAGAGAACAAAGAAAAATTTATAATAGGAGTAAATTATTAAGTTGCTTAAAGGGATAGTAAAGTCCAAATTAAAACTTTCATGATTCAGATAGGGCATGCAATTTTAAACAACTTTCTAATTTACTTTTATCATCAAATTTGCTTTGTTCTCTTGTTATTCTTAGTTGAAAGCTTAACCTAGGTAGTCTCATATGCTAATTTCTAAGCCCTTGAGACAGCCTCAATTGAATGCATTTGAGTTTTTCACAGCTAGAGTGTTTTATATAGATAACACTGTGCTCATGCACGTGAAGTTATTTAAGAGTCATCACTAATTTCCTAAAATGCAAGTCTGTCAAAAGATCTGAGATAAGGAGGCAGTCAGCAGAACCTTAGATACAAGGTAATTACAGAGGTAAAAAGGAAATTTATGCTTGCCTGATAAATTAATTTCTTCTACGATATGACGAGTCCACGGATTTAATCCTTACTTGTGGGATTTATCCTCCTGCTAACAGGAAGTGGCAAAGAGCACCACAGCAGAGCTGTATATATAGTTCTTCCCTTCCCTCCACCCCCAGTCATTCGACCAAAGGTTAGGAAGAGAAAGGAAAAGCTAAAGGTGCAGAGGTGACTGAAGTTATAAAAAAATAAATATAATCTAAACCTGTCTTAAAAATAACAGGGTGGGCCATGGACGACTCATATCGTAGAAAAACTCAATTTATCAGTTAAGCATAAATTTCCTTTTCTTCTACAAGATTTGACGAGTCCACGGATTTCATCCTTACTTGTGGGATACAATACCAAAGCTACAGGACACGAATGAAAGGGAGGGACAAGACAGGAACCTAAACGGAAGGCACCACTGCTTGAAGAACCTTTCTCCCAAAACCAGCCTCAGAAGAAGCAAAAGTATCAAATTTGTAGAATTTTTAAAAAGTGTTAAGAGACGACCAAGTCGCAGCCTTGCAAATCTGTTCAACGTTTTTAAATGTCCATGAGGAAGCCACAGCCCTAGTAGAATGAGCGTAATTCTTTCAGGAGGCTGCTGTCCAGCAGTCTCATATGCCAGACGGATGATACTCTTCAGCCAAAAAGAAAAAAGTAGCCGTAGCTTTCTGAATCATACGCTTTCCAGAATAAACAATGAATAATGAAGATGATTGACGGAAATCCTTAGTCGCCTGCAAGTAAAACTTCAAGGCACGGACCACGTCCAGGTTATGCAACTTATGCTCCCTCTTAGAAGAAGGAATCAGGATTAGGACATAATGAAGGAACAACAATTTCCTGATTAATACTCTTATTAGAAACAACCTTAGGAAGGAAACCAGGTTTGGTACGTAAAACCACCTTATCAGAATGGAAGAAAAGATAAGGTGAATCACATTGTAATGCTGAAAGCTCAGAAACTCTACGAGCAGAAGAAATAGCAACCAAAAACAAAACTTTCCAAGTTAACAGCTTAATATCTATGGAATGCATAGGTTCAAACGGAACCCCTTGAAGAATATTAAGAACTAAATTCAAACTCCAGGGCGGAGCAATTGGTCTAAACTCAGGCTTAATTCTGGTTAAAGCCTGACAAAAAGACTGAACGTCTGGAACATCTGCCAAACGTTTGTGAATTAAAATTGACAAAGCAGAGATCTGTCTCTTTAAAGGGACAGTATACACTCATTTTCATATAACTGCATGTAATAGACACTACTATAAAGAATAATATGCACAGATACTGATATAAAAATCCAGTATAAAACAGTTTAAAAACTTACTTAGAAGCTCTCAGTTTAGCTCTGTTGAAAGGGTTGCTGGAAAGCCCACTGCAAGTGGGAAATAAGACACTCCCCCCTCCCCCTTCTTTTGCATATGAAAAGACCCTTTACACAAACAGGAGCAAGCTGAAGAAGGTAGCCGACGGTATTCACATAAAACTTTGGGGCTTGGTTAGAAGTCTAAAAATCAGAGCAATGTTATTTAAAAATAAGCAAAACTATATTTTTTTTTAAAAAAGAGAACTTTATGGGCTATATAAATAGATCATCTACAAAACATTTATGCAAAGAAAAAATGTGTATAATGTCCCTGAACTCACTGATAACCCTTTCTCCAATCCTTCTTGGAGAAAAGACATCATTTTGGGAATCCTAACTTTACTCCATGAGTAGCCCTTGGATTCACACCAAAAAAAGATATTTACGCCATATAGATCTTTCTAGTGACAGGCTTACGTGCCTGAATCAAAGTATCAATGACCGCATCAGAGAAGCCCCGCTTAGATAAAATCAAGCGTTCAATCTCCAAGCAGTCAGCTGCAGAGAAATTAGATTTGGATGTTGGAAAGGACCCTGAATGAGAAGGTCCTGTCTCACTGGGAGTTTCCACGGAGGCAGAGAGGACATGTCCACTAGATCTGCATACCAAGTCCTGCATGGCCACGCAGGTGAGATTAGAATTACCTAAGCTCTCTCCTGTTTGATCCGAGCAATCACCCGGGGAAGGAGAGGGAAGGAGAGGAAACGGTGGAAACACATAAGCTAGGTTGAACCACCAAGGCACTGCCAAGGCATCTACTAGTTCGGCCTGAGGATCCCTCAACCTGGACCCGTATCTTGGGAGCTTGGCATTCTGTCGAGACGCCATCAGATCCAATTCCGGTCTGCCCCATCAGAGAATCAGTGAGACAAATACCTCCGGATGGAGTTCCCACTCCCCCGGATGAAAAGCCTGGCAGTTTAAATAATCCGCTTCCCAGTTGTCCACTCCTGGGATGTAGATTGCTGACAGATAAGAGTGGGTCTCCGCCCATCAAATTATTTTGGATACCTCTTTCATCGCTAAGGAACTCCTCGTTCCTCCCTGATGATTGATGTAAGCCACAGTCGTGATGTTGTCCAACTGGAATCTGATGAATTTAGCCTAAGCCAACTGAGGCCACACCTGAAGCGCATTAAATATTGCTCTCAATTCCAGAATATTAATTGGAAGTAGAGACTCCACCCGAGTCCATACACCCTGAGCCTTCAGGGAATTTCAGAATGCACCCCAGCCCAGTAGACTGGCGTCTGTTGTCACTATCACCCACGAGGGTCTGCGGAAACACGTCCCTTGGGACAGATGATCCGGCGACAACCATCAAAGAAGAGAGTCTCTGGTCTCTTGATCCAGATTTATCGGAAGAGATAAAATTTGCATAGCCCCCATTCCACTGTCCGAGCATGCACAGTTGCAGTGGTCTGAGATGAAACCGAGCAAACGGAATGATGTCCATTGCCGCCACCATCAATCCAATTACCTTCATACACTGAGCCATTGATGGCCGAGGATTGGACTGAAGGGCTCGGCATGTATTTAGAATTTTTGACTTTCTGACCTCCATCAGAAATATCTTCATGTCTATAAAATCTATCAGAGTTCCCAAGAAGGGAACCCTTGTCTGTGGAATTAGTGAACTCTTTTCTAGATTCACCTTCAACCCGCGAGTTCTCAGAAAGGACAACACTGTGTCCGTATGAGACTTTGTCAGATGATAAGTTGACGCCTGAATCAAAATATCGTCCAGATAAGGCGCCACTGCTATGCCCCGTGGCCTGAGAACCGCCAGAAGGGACCCTAGAACCTTCGTGAAGATCCTGGGTGCAGTGGCCAACCCGAAGGGAAGAGCCACAAACTGAAAATGTTTGTCCAGGAAAGCAAACCTTAGGAACTGATGATGATCCTTGTGGATAGGAATATGAAGGTATGCATCCTTCAAGTACACGGTAGTCATATATTGACCCTCCTGAATCATTGGTAAAATTGTTCTGATAGTCTCCATCTTGAACGATGGAACTCTGAGAAACTTGTTTAGACTCTTGAGCTCTAAAATGGGTCTGAACGTTCCCTCTTTTTTGGGAACCACGAAAAGATTGGAGTAAAACCCCTGTCCCTGTTCTAGTCTTGGAACGGGACAAATTACTCCCATAGTAGAGAGGTCTTTTATACAATGTAAAAACGCCTCTCTATCTGGTCTACAGACAATCTTGAAAGAAGAAATCTCCCCCTTGGGAGAAATCCTTTGAACTCCAGTTGATACCCGTGGGTCACAATTTCCAGTGCCCAGGGATCCTGAACATCTCTCGCCCAAGCCTGGGCAAAGAGAGAAAGTCTGCCCCCTACTGAATCCAGTCCCAGATCGGGGGCCGCCCCTTCATGCTGTCTTGGTAGCAGCAGCGGGCTTCTTGGGTTGCTTACCCTTGTTCCAAGCCTGGTTGGGTCTCCAGACGGACTTGGCCTGAGCAAAATTCCCTTCCTGCTTTGTAGAGGAAGAGGAAGAAGAGGGTACTCCTTTAAAGTCCCGAAAGGAACGAAAATTATTTTGTTTACCCCTCATCTTAACAGACTTATCCTGAGGTAGGGCGTGACCTTTACCTCCAGTAATGTCAGAGATGATTTCCTTCAATTCAGGCCCGAATAGGGTCTTACCCTTGAAAGGAATAGCCAAGAGCTTTTACTTAGATGACACATCAGCAGACCATGATTTTAACCATAACGCCCTGCGCGCTAAAATGGCAAATCCTGCATTCTTAGCCGCCAATTTAGCAATTTGAAAGGCGGCATCTGTGATAAAAGAAAAAGCTAGCTTGAGAGCCTTAATTCTATCTAAAATGTCCTCTAAAGGGGTCTCGACCTTCAGAGACTCTTCTAGAGCCTCAAACCAGAAAGCCGCTGCAGTAGTCACTGGAACAATGCAGGCTATTGGTTGTAAAAGGAAACCCTGATGAATAAATAACTTCTTTAGAAGACCCTCTAATTGTTTATCCATAGGGTCTTTGAAAGCACAACTGTCCTCAATAGGAATAGTTGTACGTTTAGCCAGGGTAGATATAGCTCCCTCCACCTTAGGGACAGTCTGCCAAGAGTCCCAAACGGTGTCTGAAATGGGATACATTTTCTTAAAATTAGGAGAGGGGAGAAAAGTAAATTTATGCTTACCTGATAAATTAATTTCTTCTATGGTACGACGAGTCCACGGATTCATCCTTTACTTGTGGGATATTATCCTTCCCTACAGGAAGTGGCAAAGAGCACCACAGCAGAGCTGTCTATATAGCTCCTCCCTTAGCTCCACCCCCAGTCATTCGACCGAAGGTACAGGAAGAAAAAGGAGAAACTAAAAGGTGCAGAGGTGACTGAAGTTTAAATAAAAAAAATATAATCCGTCTTAAAATGACAGGGCGGGCCGTGGACTCGTCGTACCATAGAAGAAATTAATTTATCAGGTAAGCATAAATTTACTTTTCTTCTATAAAGGTATGACGAGTCCACGGATTCATCCTTTACTTGTGGGATACAATACCAAAGCTATAGGACATGGATGAAAGGGAGGGACAAGACAGATGCCTAAACAAAAGGCACCACTGCTTGAAGAACTTTTCTCCCAAAAATAGCCTCCGAAGAAGCAAAAGTATCAAATTTGTAAAATTTGGAAAAGGTATGAAGGGAAGACCAAGTCGCAGCCTTACAAATCTGTTCAACAGAACATTTTTAAAAGCCCATGTGGAAGCCACCGCTCTAGTAGAGTGAGCTGTAATTCTTTCAGGAGGCTGCTGTCCAGCAGTCTCGTATGCCAAACGGATGATGCTTTTCAGCCAAAAAGAAAGAAGTAGCCGTAGCTTTTTGACCTCTACGCTTTCCAGAATAGACAACAAACAGCGAAGATGTTTGACGGAAATCTTTGGTCGCTTGCAAGTAAAACTTCAAAGCACGAACCACGTCCAAGGTGTGCAACAGACGCTCCTTCTTAGAGGAAGGATTAGGACACCGAGAAGGAACAACAATTTCCTGATTAATATTCCTATTAGTAACAACCTTAGTAAGAAATCCAGGTTTGGTACGCAAAACCACGTTATCAGAATGAAAAACATGATAAGGCGAGTCGCATTGCAATGCAGATTGTTCAGAAACTCTTCGAGCCGAAGAGATAGCAACTAAAAACAGAACTTTCCAAGATAGAAGCTTAATATCTATGGAATGCATAGGTTCAAACGGAACCCCTTGAAGAACTAAATTCAAACTCCAAGGCGGAGCAACAGGTTTAAACACAGGCTTGATTCTAACTAAAGCCTGACAAAACGACTGAACGTCTGGAACATCTGCCAGACGCTTGTGCAGTAAAATTGACAAAGCAGACATCTGTCCCTTTAGGGAACTAGCTGATAACCCCTTCTCCAATCCTTCTTGGAAAAAGGACAAAATCCTAGCAATCCTGATTTTACTCCATGAGTAGCCTTTGGATTCGCACCAATAAAGATATTTATGCCATATCGTATGATAAATTTTCCTAGTGACAGGCTTTCAAGCCTGAATCAAGGTATCTATGACCAACTCGGAGAATCCCCGCTTGGATAAAATCAAGCGTTCAATCTCCAGGCAGTCAGCCGCAGAGAAACTAGATTTGGATGCTGGAACGGACTTTGAATGAGAAGGTCCTGTCTCAGTGGCAGTGTCCACGGTGGTAGAGATGACATGTCCACCAGGTCTGCATACCAAGTCCTGCGTGGCCACGCAGTTGCAATCAAAATAACTGAAGCTCTCTCCTGTTTGATTCAGACGAGGAAGGAGAGGAAATGGTGGAAACACATAAGCCAGGTTGAACGACCAAGGTACTGCTAGAGCATCTATCAGTACTGCTTGAGGGTCCCTTGATCTGGACCCGTAACAAGGAAGTTTGGCATTCTGACGAGATGCCATTAGATCCAATTCTGGTGTGCCCCATTGATGAATCAATTGTGCAAACACCTCCGGATAGAGTTCCCACTCCCCCGGATGAAAAGTCTGACGACTTAGAAAATCCGCTTCCCAGTTCTCCACTCCTGGGATATAGATTGCTGATAGATGGCAAGAGTGAGTCTCTGCCCATCAAATTATTTTGGAAACCTCTCATCGCTAGAGAACTCTTTGTTCCCCCTTGATGACTGATATAGGCTACAGTCGTGATATTGTCCGACTGGAATCTTATGAATCTGGCCGAAGCCAGCTGAGGCAACTCCTGAAGCGCGTTGAATATCGCTCTCAGTTCTAGATTATTTATCGGGAGGAAAGCCTCCTCCTGAGTCCACACACCCTGTGCTTTCAGGGAATTCCAGACTGCACCCCAGCCCAATAGGCTGGCGTCTGTCGTCACTATGACCCATGCTGGCCTGCGGAAACACATTCCCTGGGACAGATGATCCTGTGACAACCACCAAAGAAGAGAGTTCCTGGTCTCTTGATCCAGATTTATCTGAGGAGATAAATTTGCATAATCCCCATTCCACTGTCTATCAGAGTTCCCAGGAAAGGAACTCTTGTGAGAGGGGTAAGTGAACTCTTTTTACGTTCACCTTCCACCCGTGAGATCTTAGAAAAGCCAATACAATGTCAGTGTGAGATTTGTCTAGTTGGTAAGTTGACGCCTGAATTAAGATATCGTCCAGATAAGGCGCCACTGCTATGCCCCGCGGCCTTAGGACCGCCAGAAGGGACCCTAGCACCTTTGTGAAAATTCTGGGAGCTGTGGCCAAGGGAAGAGCCACAAACTGCTAATGCTTGTCCAGAAAGGCGAACCTGAGAAACTGATGATGATCTTTGTGGATAGGGATGTGCAGATACGCATCCTTTAAATCCACAGTGGTCATATATTGACCCTCCTGGATAATTGGTAAAATAGTCTGAATGGTCTCCATCTGAAGGTTCCCTCTTTTTTGGGAACCACAGATTGGAGTAAAACCCCTGCCCCTGTTCTGTTTTTGGAACTGGGCAGATTACTCCCATGGTATATAGGTCTTCTACACAGTGTAAGAACGCCTCTCTTTGCCTGGTTTACAGACAATTGAGAAAGATGGAATCTCCCCCTTGGAGGGGAATCTTTGAAGTCTAGAAGATACCCCTGGGACACAATTTATAAAGCCCAGGAGTCCTAAACGTCTCTTGCCCAAGCCTGAGCAAAGAGAGAAAGTCTACCCCCTACTAGATCCGGTCCCGGATCGGGGGTTGCCCCTTCATGCTGTCTTGGTGGCAGCAACGGGCTTCTTGGCCTTTTTACCCTTGTTCCAAGTCTGGTTAGGTCTCCAGACTGACTTGGATTGAGCAAAATTCCCCTCCTGCTTTGCAGCAGGGGAGGAGGAAGAGGGACCACCTTTGAAGTTTTGAAAAGAACGAAAATTATTTTGTGTGGTCCTCATCTTATTTGACTTATCCTGAGGAAGAAACATTTCAAGAAACTCCAGCCACCAATTTCTTTTAAAAGACCTTTATTCTTTTGTCATGGGTCCCATTGATATACAACGTTTCAAGCCAGCATTAGGCTCTTAGTCATGTACACTTTAGCTATACAGGTTTCTGATACTTATACCTGCACCTGTTAATCACTCACCTGATGTTAATTAACCCATTCCATAAGGAACACAACCATTGCTATTGCAACAGTGACATCTTGTGGATAAAAGATATAGTACACCACATGTTTTTATTCTGAATTTTTCAGTGTTCCTTCATGGAATGGATAAACACCATCACATATTCTTAAAACCACATAAAACCTATATACAATTTAAAAAGAGGAGCATAAAATCCCAATGTCTATAGAGCCACAGTAATAGGAATCAATGTACATAATACATTCTCATTATCATAAATTTCAGACAAAAATATAATCATACAGAAAAATTTAAAGAAATATACCTTCCCAAAGGCGCCTATGGTAGCATATAAGAAAAATAAAAGTATCAAGGATTTGATTGTACACACTGACATAGGTTCTGCTAAAAGAAATGTCCAATTAACAATTGGTAGTAAAAATAATGGTTGTTATCCGTGCTTGAATTGCAGTCATCGCAGTTCCATGATAAAAGGAAAAAACTTCTATCATCCAACTAGCGGACGTAAATTTACAATAAATAAATATTTTACATGCAGAACCACCTTTGCTATTTATATGATCAAGTGTCCATGTGGACTTATCTATGTAGGCGAGACCTGCAGAGAGGTAAGGGAGAGGATAACAGAACATAAAGATGTAAAAACATGGAGGCTCCTGTGTCCTCTCACTTCCTCTCTGCAGGTCATAATATTAGTCAACTTAGATTCCTTATTATAGATCAGGTAATGAAACCAAGAAGGGGTGGTGACAGGGAACATCTCCTCAAAATGAGGGAGATGTTCTGGATCCATAAATTAGATTGCCTGACCCCTAGGGGTCTAAATAAAGACTTTGATTGGAGTCTGTTTTGTTGACCTCTAATCAATTATGCAGCATATGGATAAGTCAACTAATAAATATATTATGGGTACAGACATTAATATCTAAGGATAATAATAACTGGTCAAATACTGGCAAATAGGATCTGAGATATTTTTTTGAAAAAAAAATAGGCGCCTTTGGGAAGGTATATTTCTTTAAATTTTTCTGTATGATTATCTTTTTGTCTGAAATTTATGATAATGAGAATGTATTATGTACATTGATTCCTATTACTGTGGCTCTATAGACATTGGGATTTTATGCTCCTCTTTTTAAATTGTATATAGGTTTTATGTGGTTTTAAGAATATGTGATGGTGTTTATCCATTCCATGAAGGAACACTGAAAAATTCAGAATAAAAACATGTGGTGTACTATATCTTTTATCCACAAGATGTCACTGTTGCAATAGCAATGGTTGTGTTCCTTATGGAATGGGTTAATTAACATCAGGTGAGTGATTAACAGGTGCAGGTATAAGTAACAGAAACCTGTATAGCTAAAGTGTACATGACTAAGAGCCTAATGCTGGCTTGAAACGTTGTATATCAATGGGACCCATGACAAAAGAATAAAGGTCTTTTAAAAGAAATTGGTGGCTGGAGTTTCTTGAAATTTTGGACCTTGGTGAGACTTGGCAAGTCTGTTACTCCGTGCCCCACTGGAAGAGGTAAATTGGTGTGCTGTTTTCTATTTTTTGATTCTACTTATCCTGAGGAAGGGCATGGCCTTTTCCTCCAGTGATGTCTGAAATGATCTCTTTCCGTTCAGGCCCGAATAGGGTCTTACCCTTGAAAGAGATGGCTAAAAGCTTAGATTTTAATGACACGTCAGCAGACCAGGACTTAAGCCATAACGCTCTACGCGATAAAATGGCAAAACCTGAGTTCTTTGCCGCTAATTTAGCCAGTTGAAAAGCGGCATCTGTAAAGAAAGAATTAACTAGCTTGAGAGCCCTAATTCTATCCAGAAAATCATCTAATGGGGTCTCAACCTGAAGAGCCTCCTCTAGAGCCTCAAACCAAAAAGCAGCTGCAGTACAGGAACAATGCACGCTATAGGTTGCAGAAGAAAACCCTGAAGAGTAAATATTTTCTTTAGGAGACCCTCTAATTTTTTATCCATAGGATTTTTGAAAGCATAACTGTCCTCAATAGGTATAGTTGTACTCATAGCCAGGGTAGAAATAGCTCCCTCCACCTTAGGGACCGTCTGCCACGAATCCCGCATGGTGTCTGATATGGGAAACATTTTCTTAAAAGTAGGAAGGGGAGAAAAGGGAATACCTGGTCTATCCCACTCCTTAGCAACAATGTCCGCAATCCTCTTAGGGAACGGAAAAACATTAGTGTAGGCAGGAACCTCCAGATATCTGTCCATTTTACACAATTTCTCTGTAACAACAATAGGGTCACAATCATCCAGAGTCGCTAAAACCTCCCTGAGCAACAAGCGGAGGTGTTCTAGTTTAAATTTAGAAGCCGTCATATCCGAGTCTGTCTGAGGGAACATCTTTCCTGAATCAGAAATCTCTCCCACAGACAGCAAATCCCTCACTTCAGAACATTGTGAGGGTACATCAGATATGGCTAATAAAGCATCAGAGGGCTCAGCATTTACTCACACCAGACCTATTGCGCTTCCCCTGCAACCCGGCAGCTTAGATAAAACCTCTGTGAGGGTAGTATTCATAACTGCGGCCATATCTTGCAGGGTGAAAGAATTAGACGCACTAGAAGTACTTGGCGTGGCTTGTGCAGGCGTTAATGGTTGTGACACTTGGGGAGAACTAGATGGCATAACCTGATTCCCTTCTGACTGAGAATCATCCTGCGACATACTTTTATCAGCTAAAATATGTTCTTTGCAATTTATTGCCCTTTCAGTGCATGAGGTACACATTTTAAGTGGGGGTTCCACAATGGCTTCCAAACACACTGAACATTGGCTTTCCTCAATGTCAGACATGTTGAACAGGCTAGTAATGACCACAAACAAGCTTGAAAACACTTTATTTTAGTGAAAAAATAACACTTAAAAAAACGGTACTGGGCCTTTAAGAGAAAAAAAAAAGCATACACATTCTGCAAAACTGCTTTAAAATACACCAATAGTTTAAATTTTTTGATTTAAGATTCAATTTATGCAGCTAAGTTTGCCGCACAAAGAAAGGAACACTTAACCCTATATTGTGAAAACCGGATCGTTAAGGCCTAAATCCGGAAAAAAACACCCCCTGCACCTCGCCACAGCCCTGCTGTGGCGCCTACCTGCCCTCAGGGATTGGAAAAATGGGGATAAAGCTTCGATTTGGCCCTACACTTCCACAAGGAACCACCGGAGTTGGAGCTTGCTTTGTTAATAAAACTGCGCAACTGAGGCACGAAAATAGGCCCCGCCCATCTCACTCGATTTTTTTCAGCCTAAATGAACTGCACCAGAGCAGTTCCAAACTAGCCATGTGGGTTCTGAAACCCAAAAAAGAAGCCAAGTGTACCCTCAATAAAGTCTCAAAAAAACGTTATTGCCAAAAACGTTATCAGCACTCCCAGTTCACAAAACGTTTGCCCACAAACATTCAAACTCAGTGTCAACCATTTTTTATTAGCCCCTTATGCAAGCTTAGTAATACCTCTCTATATCTCTTAGGATTACTGCTTACCCTCCCCCTCATGGTGATACTGTCAGCCAATTCTGAAATACCACAGTCTCTCCAGAAAAAAATGACTGAACATACCTCACTGCTTATAGCATGAAAACGTTCCTCACACTGAAGTTTCTTGTACCCCTCAGCCATTCTGTGGGAACTGCTCTGGATTTTAGTGACAAATGCTAAGATCATCAGCCTCCAGGCAGAAGTCTTCATCCATCTGCTGCCTGAGAGTAAATAGTACTCACCGGTACCATTTAAAATAAAAAAAACTCTTGCTTGAAGAAAATAAAAACTAATATTTTATCACCTCTTTCACTTTACCCTTCCTAGTACTTAGAGTAGGCAAAGAGAATGACTGGGGGTGGAGTTAAGGGAGTAGCTATATAGACAGCTCTGCTGTGGTGCTCTTTACCACTTCCTGTTAGCAGGAGGATAATATCCCACAAGTAAAGGATAAATCCATGGACTCGTCGTACCTTTATAGAAGAAGAACGGTATACCCAGTCTGTCCCACTCCTTAATAATCTCCGAAATTCTCTTAGGAAACGGAAAAACATCAGTGTAAGTGGGTACTTCTAGATATTTGTCCATTTTACACAATTTCTCTGGTGGTACCATAATAGGGTCACAGTCATCCAGAGTCGCTAATACCTCCCGAAGTAACAGGCAGAGGTGTTCTAGCTTAAATTTAAAGGACATGGCGTCCGAATCTGTCTGAGGTAACATTTCCTGGGTCCGAAAGTTCTCCCTCAGACAAAAGTTCCCTGACCCCCAACTCAGAGCCCTGTGAGGGTACATCGGAAATAGCCAACAAAGCGTCAGAGGACTCAGTATTCACATTAAATCCTGTCCTACTGTGTTGATCCTGTAACACTGGTAATTTAGATAATACCTCTGTAAGGGTAGTTGACATAACTGCAGCCATATCCTGCAGAGTAAAAGAATTAGACGCATTTGAGGAACTCAGCGTCGCTTGGGTGGGCGTTAATGGTTGTGACACTTGGGGAGAATTGGATGGCATATCCTGAATCTATTCAGACTGAGAATCATCCTTAGGCATACTTTCTTTACACTAAATATGCTTTTTACATTGTAAGGCCCTTTCAGTACAAGAGGTACACAAAGTAAGAGGGGGTTCCACAATGGCTTCTAAAGACATAGAACAAGGAGTTTCCTCAAGTTCAGACATGTTAAACAGACTAGCAATAGCCACAATAGTCGCAATTAACCTTTAATAGTGAATTAAACAAATTTCAGAAAAATATGTACTGCGCCTTTAAATATTAAAAGTGCAACAATTTTACTGTACAGCACTAAAAACGATTTTTTCCACTAAATAATCAAACAAATCAGTTCAAATTTTCCAAACATTATTGCAGCAATGGAGCAAAGCTAAATCACCCTGAATTTTTTTTTTATATATGGTAAAAAACTTTAAAGATAACAGCCCCTGCACGTCTGAGCGCGCGAAATAGGCTACGCCCACTATGGGCGTCGTGTCCACAGTCTCCCTAACCGCATGGAAAGCGGTTTTCATAGCCATGTGGTCCCCAAGTCTTAAAAACAGTCGATATGCCTACCTGCTGCCTTGATAAACATAGTAAAAACACAACAGCCTCTCCCAGTGTCAAGCCCTTAATAAACTAACATACCAAAGTAATAGTTATGTATGCACCAGTAAGATCAGTAACCCATAGTCCCTATATGTCTACTGCTTACCCCTTCCTCTACAGGGAATAATGTCAGCCATTTCTGATATAACAAGTCTCCTCGGAAAATAAAAAAAGACTGAACATACCTCAATGCTGCCTGTAGCATGACACCGGTCTCCACACTGAAGATTTCTCTTGCATTAGCTTCAGAACTCTGTGGGAACCAGAATGGATCTTAGTAACGTCTGCTAAGATCATCAACCTCATGGGAGAAAAAAGGATCTCTTCATTCCTCTTGGGAATCCAGAATGATAATTTCTCCCTGAGGAAAAATAGTACACACCGGTACCATTTTAAAACAAAAAATATCTTGACTTAAGAAACTAAAACTAACACCTCACTTTACCTCTTCCTATTACTAACACAGGCAAAGAGAATGACTGGAGGGAAGGGAGGAGCTATATATACAGCTCTGCTGTGGTGCTCTTTGCCACTTCCTGTTAGCAGGAGGATAAATCCCACAAGGATGAAATCCGTGGACTCGTCATACCTTGTAGAAGAAATGTATATTTCTATAACAGTGTTGGTTATGAAAAACTGGAGAATGGCAAAATAAAGGGATTATCTATTTTTTAAAACAACATTTTTGGTGTTTACTATCTATTTAAAATGTCATGCTCTATCTGAATCATGAATGAAAAAGTGTGGGTTTAGTATCCCTTTAAGAACATAATTTTCTTTTTTTTTTATTATAAATTTTTATTTTAGACAAAAGGTGCAATAACAATACAATCAATCATTTTCAATAGTTATTGTATATGGGTGGAACACAATATCAGCTCTAGAGGACACAATGAAAATGGGAGGGTCAAAAAAAAGAGGGCACCACAGCCTGCAAAACCTCTCTCCCTAAAGCTGCTTCAGCCAAAGCAAACATGTCAAATTTGTAAAACTTAGAAAAAGTATGTAAGGAGGACCAGGTAGCCACCTTACAAATCTGCTCCATAGAGGCCTCATTCTTGAAGGCCCAAGAAGAAGCCACAGCTCTAGTGGAGTGAGCCGTAATCCTTTGAGGAGGCTTATATCCCACTGTTTCATAAGTCAGGCGAATCATGCTCCTCAGCCAAAAAGCTATGGAAGTGGAAGAAGCCTTCTGTCCTTTGCGCTTCTGGTGTACACTGTCCCTTTAATTCTCAAAGTTTGAACAAAAGACTGAACGTCTGGCAGAATTACCAAACGTTTGTGCAGAAGAATGGACAACGCCAAAATCTGACCCTTTAGAGTACTGACTGACAAACCTTTCTGCAGACCTTCCTGAAGAAAAGCCAAAATTCAAGTAACTAACTTTGTTCCAAGAGAACCCCTTAGAATCACACCAATAAAAAGGTATTTATGCCATACCTTATGGTAAAGCTTACGAGTTAACATGTTTACAAGCCTGAAGCATAGTATCTATGACTCTCTCAGAAAACCCACGTCTAGCCAAAACTAGGCGTTCAATCTCCAAGCAGTCAGCTTCAGAGAATCTAGCTTTGGATGAAGGAAAAGGCCCTGAATTAGAAGGTCCTTCCTCAGAGGCAACTGCCACGATGGAAAAGATGACATCCTGCGAGGCCATGCAGGAGCTATTAGGATCACAGATGCTCTCTCCTGTTTGACACGAGCGATGACATGTGGAAGAAGAGCAAATAGAGGAAATAGGTATGCTAGATTGAAGATCCAAGGAACCGCCAGAGCGTCTATCAAAACGGCTTGAGGATCTCTTGACCTTGAACCGTACCTTGGAAGTTTGGCGTTTGCTCATCAGATCCAAATCTGGAACCCCCAACCTGAAGGTTATCATTGTGAAAACCTCTGGATGGAGAGCCCACTCTCCTGGATGAAAAGTTTGCCTGCTCAGAAAATCCGCTTCCCAGTTGTCTACCCCGGAGATGTAGATTTCATAGAGATGACAATCTAGAGATTCCGCCCACTGAATGCGAGTCACCTCCTTTATTGTTAAGGAACTCCATGTTCCTCCCTGGTTATTGATGTAGGCCACTGAAGTGATGTTGTCAGACTGAAATCTGATAAACCGGAGCAAGGCTAGTTGAGGCCAAACTGTCAAAGCATTTAAGATTGCTCTCAACTCCAAAATGTTTATAGGAAGAGAAGACTCTTCCTGAGTTCACAGACCCTGCACCTTTAATGAGCCCCAAACTGCTCCCCAGCCTAAAAGACTGGCATCCGTGGACACAATCACCCAGGAAGGTCTCTGTAAACACGTGCCCCAAGACAGATGATCCTGAAACATCCACCACAAGAGAGAGTCTTTTGTTAGAGGATCCAGAACCATCCTCTGCAAGAGATTTGAATGGTCTCCAATTCCATTGTCTGAGCATGCAAAGTTGCAAAGGTCTCAGATGGAACCGAGCATAAGGAATGATGTCGATAGAAGCAACTATCAGACCAATCACCTCCATGCATTGATACAAAAAAACAGAAAGGGCGCCTCCTAGTGTAGCCAATAAATGTATGACTTAGTACTAACTAATAATGGAATAATACTCAGAGTATAGCGGCAAAGAATGCCGAGGATAGCGGTCTGGGAGCTCAGCAGTGTCCCAGTAGACTCTGCACATACAAGGGCAGCTCCTCCTGAAATCAGTGGTAGATTCGGCAGTCTGTAAAAAGGTAAAGAAAAGAGGGCGACTCCTAGTGCAGGCAAGTAAGATGTAAGAACCCCTTAGACAAATCCCAGGTAGGTGGGTACTCACAATGTAAAGCGCACACGATAGTACAAGTTATGCTTACTGGGTATATTATAGTGTCCCAGTGCACATGTAAATCAGCCAAAAGGTTTTTCCTCCGGTGAAAGATGCAGGCAGCAGATACAAAAATAGGAGACTCCAGGTATAAAGTTTAAAAAAACTTTATATAAACGATAAAATGACAATAACATACAAAAGTAATAACAGATGTTAAAGATAAAATCAGTAAAAACTCGCTACGCGTTTCTCAGCGTTAACCATGCAGTTTCCTCAGGCTAGTGATACTGATTGATAGCTGGAGACTCCTTTTTAAACTGCTTCAGACCAATGATTGACAAAGACACTCTTTGTAACAGGTGGTGTATAATCCGCTCTAATACAAACATATGACAATGGACTTAATATAGTTTTCGCTGCTCAGTTAAAAATTGTTAGTAGTAATAAGTACAGATAGCAGAAATATCTATATGATGTATAAATAATGCAAATAGCAAAGATATCTTATAAACAAATACATAAGTGCTTAGTATACTACAACAGCGCTATATACCAAAAATAAATAAGACAAGCAGGCAGTAGTGTTAGTACAAACAAATGCTATAGGAATCTTATGTTAATAACAAAAAAGACCTATATAACAACACACAGTGAATAATTATAACTATATTTGGCCAATGACAAAACAAAATATATATAGATACAAGTAATCTAACTTCGAAATAATTGTTCCTCCGTTATGCGTGTCAAACAGAGCAGGAGTGGGGGGGGGGGGGTGAAAGTTGTAAGCCAATAGTAACTCTTTTACAGAATAAGTGTCTACCAATATCTATTTACAAAGGAATAAACTAATGTGAGTGTTGATAAATTTTAAAGTGACCTAAATAATATGTGTTAATTAATAAAATAATAAAATGTAACCATGCAATAGATCTATGAAAAAATATATATATATATATATATATAATAAATTGATGTGTGATTGAAATAAATATATATGGCTATAGCGCCAACAATATAAACTAGATTGTATGTGTTAAATAGTTAATAAAGTGTAAAAAGAAAAAACAAATAAGATCTCTTTGAGGAATGATATCGTCAAATACGGTTAGTGATATCCTATGTATCGATGTCATAGAAGGAAAATTGATCGATATGACTTAAAAGCAGTGTGGCTAAAGATGAATAAACTAAAATGAATAAAAAGTCTAAATAAGGGGATTGTATAATAAAGTGTTGCGATGTAGAATAAGTAAAAAATGAACACTATAACTAATGATAAGTGTAATAATATAAAAACATAACCAATAAACTGATTGGTTTAGCAATTAATGTGTATGGCTGTTGATAGAACATCACAACTAAAAATATTAAAGGCTAATAATGCCGATAGAAATGTGTATCAAAAATAATGACAAACAAATAATATTTGCAAATCTATTTAAATGAGAATAAAAAGTGATAATTAGGAAAGACTAAAAGATCAAGAAACTAAAACAGTAAACTAAATGGATAATATGTATATAAATACTATACTATGTGATCTAATGGTATAAGGAAAAAGTATATATATATAAAAAAAATTTTTAATGTTATGAATGAGTCAAATGTGTACTATATGTTATAAGTACTGAAATGTGCGTGATAATTTATTTAAGTTATTTCTAATAATTAATATTGTATATGTTCAGCTGAATGTAAAAAGTCATAATATACTATGCTGATGCTAAAGGTACATAATATGTATATAGTAGATTTATATCGATATTCTGTATGAATAGATTTTAAAAGTTTTATATTTTGTATAGAAAGATTTTATATATAGTGTAGTAATAAAGAATTTTTATATACATATGGACCCTCTATACATACAAGAGTAATATAGTGTAATATTGAACATATACATACAAGATTAATATAGTGTAATATTGAACATAGAGGATATGGAACATACATTATAAGAATGCCCCAGTGTATATGACTTCATTTAAACCATCAGGGAACAATGACCCAAATTTATATATCCAATGAGTTTCTCGCTGACGGAGCCTAGACATTCTATTTTGTGAGTTTATGAAGGGGATACTTTCTAATGGTGTTATTTTCCTTACACATTTATTAGTATCATGTACTGTAGTGTGATGTTTAGAGGTGCTATATTTATCTAAACCTCTCAAAATACATCTAAGATGTTCTGACCATCTCTGCCTGACTTTCCTACAGGTGCGGCCTATGTATTGAAGGCCACATAAACACGTAATGCAATACACTATGTAGATAGAATTACAAGTCATTCTTTGTTTCAATTCAAAGGTTTCCCCTGTACTATGGGATGTGATGGTTTTGGCACCATTAGTGATGTATTTACACATATGGCATCTGCTATTGTTGCATCTATAGGTTTCCATTTGGGATTCATCAATACGAGTGAAGGAAAGTCTAGAGCTGTTTTTTTAGAAAATGTGCCTCGTTTACTCATCACTACCTTACTAGGTGCCAATTTTTCTTTCAGGGTGGGTGCCCTTCTAAAAGTGCAACTTGGATGTGTCGCTAAAATTTGTTTAAATATTGGGTCCCTTCTTAGTAGAGTCCAATGTTTTGAGAGTATCTTCCTTATTTCTCTATAATTATCATTATATCTCGTAATAAATGTAATCTCATATTTAGGGTCACAGATAGGGCTTTTTTTGGACTTAAAGGGACACTGAACCCAATTTTTTTCTCTCTTTCGCGATTCAGATAGAGCATGAAATTTTAATCAACTTTCTAATTTACTCCTATTATCAATTTTTCTTCATTTTCTTGCCATCTTTATTTTAAAAGCAGGAATGTAAATCTTAGCAGCCAGCCCATTTTAGGTTCAGCACCATGGATAGCGCTTGCTTATTTGATGCTTTCATTTACCCTCCAATAAGCAAGCATAACCCATGTTCTCAACCAAAAATGGGCCGGCTCCTGTGAATCATATTCCTGCTTTTTAAATAAAGATAGCAAGAGAACAAAGAAAATTTGATAATAGGAATAAATTAGAAAGTTGCCTAAAATTGCATATATGAATCATGACATTTTTTTTTGGGTTTAGTGTCACTTTAAAAAAAGTCTTCGCTACTAAGAGCGTGCTTTTAAAAAAACGGATTCGATAAGTGCATTTGGATGTTTTTCTTTTTATCTTTTTTTTTGAGAATCTGACTTTGTGTGTCATATGTGGTCAAGTCCATACAATTTCTACGAATACGTCTAAATTGACTGTACGGAATGTTTAATTTCCAACTGGAATAGTGATTACTGTAAAAATCTAAAAAAATTTTACCGTCTACTGCCTTAAAGAAAGTACAGGATTGGATACGATTATTTTCATCCCACATTAACCCTTTAAGGACACAGCATTCAGTTTGCTCAATTGTTTTATGACGGAAAAATTCCGTCATATGTCCTTAAGAGGTTAAAGAAACATCTAAAAAACATAATTTATGTAAGAACTTACCTGATAAATTCATTTCTTTCATATTAACAAGAGTCCATGAGCTAGTGACGTATGGGATATACATTCCTACCAGGAGGGGCAAAGTTTCCCAAACCTTAAAATGCCTATAAATACACCCCTCACCACACCCACAAATCAGTTTAACGAATAGCCAAGAAGTGGGGTGATAAGAAAAAAAGTGCGAAGCATATAAAATAAGGAATTGGAATAATTGTGCTTTATACAAAAAAATCATAACCACCACAAAAAAGGGTGGGCCTCATGGACTCTTGTTAATATGAAAGAAATGAATTTATCAGGTAAGTTCTTACATAAATTATGTTTTCTTTCATGTAATTAACAAGAGTCCATGAGCTAGTGACGTATGGGATAATGAATACCCAAGATGTGGATCTTTCCACACAAGAGTCACTAGATAGGGAGGGATAAAATAAAGACAGCCAATTCCTGCTGAAAATAATCCACACCCAAAATAAAGTTTAATGAAAAACATAAGCAGAAGATTCAAACCGAAACCACTGCCTGAAGTACCTTTCTACCAAAAACTGCTTCAGAAGAAGAGAATACATCAAAATGGTAGAATATAGTAAAAGTATGCAAAGAGGACCAAGTCGCTGCTTTGCAAATCTGATCAACTGAAGCTTCATTCCTAAACGCCCAGGAAGTAGAAACTGACCTAGTAGAATGAGCTGTAATCCTCTGAGGCGGAGTCTTACCTGATTTAACATAGGCAAGATGAATTAAAGATTTCAACCAGGATGCCAAAGAAATGGCAGAAGCTTTCTGGCCTTTTCTAGAACCAGAAAAGATGACAAATAGACTAGAAGTCTTTCGGAAAGATTTAGTAGCTTCAACATAATATTTCAAAGCTCTAACAACATCCAAAGAATGTAACGATTTTTCCTTAGAATTCTTAGGATTAGGACATAATGAAGGAACCACGATTTCTCTACTAATGTTGTTGGAATTCACAACCTTAGGTAAAAATTCAAAAGAAGTTCGCAACACCGCCTTATCCTGATGAAAAATCAGAAAAGGAGACTCACAAGAAAGAGCAGATAATTCAGAAACTCTTCTGGCAGAAGAGATGGCCAAAAGGAACAAAACTTTCCAAGAAAGCAATTTAATGTCCAATGAATGCATAGGTTCAAACGGAGGAGCTTGAAGAGCTCCCAGAACCAAATTCAAACTCCATGGAGGAGAAATTGACTTAATGACAGGTTTTATACGAACCAAAGCTTGTACAAAACAATGAATATCAGGAAGAATAGCAATCTTTCTGTGAAAAAGAACAGAAAGAGCAGAGATTTGTCCTTTCAAGGAACTTGCGGACAAACCCTTATCTAAACCATCCTGAAGAAATTGTAATATTCTCGGAATTCTAAAAGAATACCAAGAAAAATGATGAGTAAGACACCAAGAAATATAAGTCTTCCAGACTCTATAATATATCTCTCTAGATACAGATTTACGAGCCTGTAACATAGTATCAATCACAGAGTCAGAGAAACCTCTTTGACTAAGAATCAAGCGTTCAATCTCCATACCTTTAAATTTAAGGATTTCAGATCCGGATGGAAAAAAGGACCTTGCGACAGAAGGTCTGGTCTTAACGGAAGAGTCCATGGTTGGCAAGATGCCATCCGGACAAGATCCGCATACCAAAACCTGTGAGGCCATGCCGGAGCTATTAGCAGAACAAACGAGCATTCCCTCAGAATCTTGGAGATTACTCTTGGAAGAAGAACTAGAGGCGGAAAGATATAGGCAGGATGATACTTCCAAGGAAGTGATAATGCATCCACTGCCTCCGCCTGAGGATCCCGGGATCTGGACAGATACCTGGGAAGTTTCTTGTTTAGATGAGAGGCCATCAGATCTATCTCTGGAAGCCCCCACATTTGAACAATCTGAAGAAATACCTCTGGGTGAAGAGACCATTTGCCCGGATGCAACGTTTGGCGACTGAGATAATCTGCTTCCCAATTGTCTACACCTGGGATATGAACCGCAGAGATTAGACAGGAGCTGGATTCCGCCCAAACCAAAATTCGAGATACTTCTTTCATAGCCAGAGGACTGTGAGTCCCTCCTTGATGATTGATGTATGCCACAGTTGTGACATTGTCTGTCTGAAAACAAATGAACGATTCTCTCTTCAGAAGAGGCCAAAACTGAAGAGCTCTGAAAATTGCACGGAGTTCCAAAATATTGATCGGTAATCTCACCTCCTGAGATTCCCAAACTCCCTGTGCCGTCAGAGATCCCCACACAGCTCCCCAACCTGTGAGACTTGCATCTGTTGAAATTACAGTCCAGGTCGGAAGAACAAAAGAAGCCCCCTGAATTAAACGATGGTGATCTGTCCACCACGTTAGAGAGTGTCGAACAATCGGTTTATTGATATATCTTCGTGTAATCCCTGCACCATTGGTTCAGCATACAGAGCTGAAGAGGTCGCATGTGAAAACGAGCAAAGGGGATCGCGTCCGATGCAGCAGTCATAAGACCTAGAATTTCCATGCATAAGGCTACCGAAGGGAATGATTGAGACTGAAGGTTTCGACAAGCTGTAATCAATTTTAGACGTCTCTTGTCTGTTAAAGACAGAGTCATGGACACTGAATCTATCTGGAAACCCAGAAAGGTTACCCTTGTTTGAGGAATCAAAGAACTTTTTGGTAAATTGATCCTCCAACCATGATCTTGAAGAAACAACACAAGTCGATTCGTATGAGACTCTGCTAAATGTAAAGACTGAGCAAGTACCAAGATATCGTCCAAATAAGGAAATACCACAATACCCTGTTCTCTGATTACAGACAGAAGGGCACCGAGAATCTTTGTGAAAATTCTTGGAGCTGTAGCAAGGCCAAACGGTAGAGCCACAAATTGGTAATGCTTGTCTAGAAAAGAGAATCTCAGGAACTGAAAATGATCTGGATGAATCGGAATATGCAGATATGCATCCTGTAAATCTATTGTGGACATATAATTCCCTTGCTGAACAAAAGGCAATATAGTCCTTACAGTTACCATCTTGAACGTTGGTATCCTTACATAACGATTCAATAATTTTAGATCCAGAACTGGTCTGAAGGAATTCTCCTTCTTTGGTACAATGAAGAGATTTGAATAAAACCCCATCCCCTGTTCTGGAACTGGAACTGGCATAATTACTCCAGCCAACTCTAGATCTGAAACACAATTCAGAAATGCTTGAGCTTTCACTGGATTTACTGGGACACGGGAAAGAAAAAATCTCTTTGCAGGAGGTCTCATCTTGAAACCAATTCTGTACCCTTCTGAAACAATGTTCTGAATCCAAAGATTGTGAACAGAATTGATCCAAATTTCTTTGAAAAAACGTAACCTGCCCCCTACCAGCTGAACTGGAATGAGGGCCGTACCTTCATGTGAACTTAGAAGCAGGCTTTGCCTTTCTAGCAGGCTTGGATTTATTCCAGACTGGAGATGGTTTCCAAACTGAAACTGCTCCTGAGGACGAAGGATCAGGCTTTTGTTCTTTGTTGAAACGAAAGGAACGAAAACGATTGTTAGCCCTGTTTTTACCTTTAGATTTTTTATCCTGTGGTAAAAAAGTTCCTTTCCCACCAGTAACAGTTGAAATAATAGAATCCAACTGAGAACCAAATAATTTGTTTCCCTGGAAAGAAATGGAAAGTAGAGTTGATTTAGAAGCCATATCAGCATTCCAAGTCTTAAGCCATAAAGCTCTTCTGGCTAAGATAGCCAGAGACATAAACCTAACATCAACTCTAATAATATCAAAAATGGCATCACAGATAAAATTATTAGCATGCTGGAGAAGAATAATAATATCATGAGAATCACGATTTGCTACTTGTTGCGCTAGGGTTTCCAACCAAAAAGTTGAAGCTGCAGCAACATCAGCCAATGATATAGCAGGTCTAAGAAGATTACCTGAACACAGATAAGCTTTTCTTAGAAAAGATTCAATTTTTCTATCTAAAGGATCCTTAAACGAGGTACCATCTGACGTAGGAATGGTAGTACGTTTAGCAAGGGTAGAAATAGCCCCATCAACTTTAGGGATTTTGTCCCAAAATTCTAACCTGTCAGGCGGAACAGGATATAATTGCTTAAAACGTTTAGAAGGAGTAAATGAATTACCCAATTTATCCCATTCTTTGGAAATCACTGCAGAAATAGCATTAGGAACAGGAAAAACTTCTGGAATAACCGCAGGAGCTTTAAAAACCTTATCCAAACGTATAGAATTAGTATCAAGAGGACTAGAATCCTCTATTTCTAAAGCAATTAGTACTTCTTTAAGTAAAGAGCGAATAAATTCCATCTTAAATAAATATGAAGATTTATCAGCATCAATCTCTGAGATAGAATCCTCTGAACCAGAAGAGTCCAAAGAATCAGAATGATGGTGTTCATTTAAAAATTCATCTGTAGAGAGAGAAGATTTAAAAGACTTTTTACGTTTACTAGAAGGAGAAATAACAGACAAAGCCTTCTTTATGGATTCAGAAACAAAATCTCTTATGTTATCAGGAACATTCTGCACCTTAGATGTTGAGGGAACTGCAACAGGCAATGGTACATTACTAAAGGAAATATTATCTGCTTTAACAAGTTTGTCATGACAATTATTACAAACAACAGCTGAAGGAATAGCTACCAAAAATTTACAGCAGATACACTTAGCTTTGGTAGATCCAGCAGGCAGTGATTTTCCTGTAGTATCTTCTGGCTCAGATGCAACGTGAGACATCTTGCAATATGTAAGAGAAAAAACAACATATAAAGCAAAATAGATCAAATTCCTTATAAGACAGTTTCAGGAATGGGAAAGAATGCCAAATATCAAGCTTCTAGCAACCAGAAGCAAATGAAAAATGAGACTGAAATAATGTGGAGACAAAAGCGACGCCCATATTTTTTAGCGCCAAATAAGACGCCCACATTATTTGGCGCCTAAATGCTTTTGGCGCCAAAAATGACGCCACATCCGGAACGCCGACATTTTTGGCGCAAAATAACGTCAAAAAATGACGTAACTTCCGGCGACACGTATGACGCCGGAAACGGAAAATAATTTTTGCGCCAAAAAAGTCCGCGCCAAGAATGACGCAATAAAATGAAGCATTTTCAGCCCCCGCGAGCCTAACAGCCCACAGGGAAAAAAGTCAAATTTTTGAGGTAAGAAAAATATGATAAATCAATGCATAATCCCAAATATGAAACTGACTGTCTGAAAATAAGGAAAGTTGAACATTCTGAGTCAAGGCAAATAAATGTTTGAATACATATATTTAGAACTTTATAAATAAAGTGCCCAACCATAGCTTAGAGTGTCACAGAAAATAAGACTTACTTACCCCAGGACACTCATCTACATGTTTGTAGAAAGCCAAACCAGTACTGAAACGAGAATCAGTAGAGGTAATGGTAAATATAAGAGTATATCGTCGATCTGAAAAGGGAGGTAAGAGATGAATCTCTACGACCGATAACAGAGAACCTTATGAAATAGACCCCGTAGAAGGAGATCACTGCATTCAATAGGCAATACTCTCTTCACATCCCTCTGACATTCACTGCACGCTGAGAGGAAAACCGGGCTCCAACTTGCTGCGGAGCGCATATCAACGTAGAATCTAGCACAAACTTACTTCACCACCTCCCTTGGAGGCAAAGTTTGTAAAACTGATTTGTGGGTGTGGTGAGGGGTGTATTTATAGGCATTTTAAGGTTTGGGAAACTTTGCCCCTCCTGGTAGGAATGTATATCCCATACGTCACTAGCTCATGGACTCTTGTTAATTACATGAAAGAAAATCTATATGGTCTTCTTGTACATTCCATGTAAAATTAATGCCCATATCATTCATATTAATCTCATGTTGAAAGTTTTTAAGATAGAGATATATATATATCTGTTCTCAAATGAACCCATGAATAAATTTGCAAATCTGGTCCCCATGGCCGTCCCCTTAATTTGTATGTAAAAATTATCAAGAATCTGGAAATAGTTATGGGTCAAAATGAAACCAATCAATTCCAACAAATAATCCTTTTGTTTAGCAGACATAAAAGGGTCGTCACTCAAAAAAAAAAAAAAACTATCTATTGGATTGAGACCTATGTCATGTGTGATGTTAGAATACAACAAACTGACATCACAAGATACCCAGTGAAAATGATCACCTTTTTCTATATTGGAAAGCTTGAATTGAAGGTCTGTGGTGTCTTTAATACATGATTGTAATTGTATAACATATCTTTGTAAATAGAAATCTATATACGCAGATAAATTGTCAGTTATACTGTTCATACCCACAATAATGGGTCTACCAGGGGGATTCGACACATTCTTGTGTATCTTGGGAAGGTGGTAATAGTAGGGAATATTTGGATTTCTAGAAATCAAAAAAACATAATTTATGCTTACCTGATAAATTTATTTCTCTTGTGGTGTATCCAGTCCACAGATCATCCATTACTTGTGGGATATTCTCATTCCCAACAGGAAGTTGCAAGAGGACACCCACATCAGAGCTGTCTATATAGCTCCTCCCCTCACTACCATATCCAGTCATTCGACCGAAAACAAGCAGAGAAAGGAGAAATCATAGGGTGCAGTGGTGACTGTAGTTTAAAATTAAAAAAATACCTGCCTTAAAATGACAGGGCGGGCCGTGGACTGGATACACCACAAGAGAAATAAATTTATCAGGTAAGCATAAATTATGTTGTTTTCTCTTGTAAGGTGTATCCAGTCCACGGATCATCCATTACTTGTGGGATACCAATACCAAAGCTAAAGTACACGGATGAAGGGAGGGACAAGGCAGGTACTTAAACGGAAGGTACCACTGCCTGTAAAACATTTCTCCCAAAAATAGCCCCCGAAGAAGCAAAAGTATCAAATTTGTAGAATTTTGAAAAAGTATGAAGCGAAGACCAAGTCGCCGCCTTGCAAATCTGTTCAACAGAAGCCTCATTTTTAAAGGCCCATGTGGAAGCCACAGCTCTAGTAGAATGAGCTGTAATCCTTTCTGGAGGCTGCTGGCCAGCAGTCTCATAGGCTAAGCGGATTATGCGTCTTAGCCAAAAGAAAGAGGTTGCCGAAGCCTTTTGACCTCTCCTCTGTCCAAAGTAGACAACAAACAAAGCAGATGTTTGACGAAAATCTTTAGTAGCTTGTAAGTAAAACTTTAAAGCACGAACCACGTCCAGATTGTGTAATAGACGCTCCTTCTTTGAAGAAGGATTAGGACACAAAGACGGAACAACAATCTCTTGATTGATATTCTTATTAGATACCACCTTAGGTAAAAACCCAGGTTTGGTACGCAGAACTACCTTATCTGCATGGATCAGATAAGGAGAATCACATTGTAAGGCAGATAACTCGGAAACTCTACGAGCCGAGCAAATGGCTACCAAAAAAAGAACTTTCCAAGATAAAAGTTTGATATCTATGGAAGAGGTTCAAACGGAACCCCCTGAAGAACTTTAAGAACCAAATTTAAGCTCCAAGGTGGAGCAACAGGTTTAAACACAGGCTTGATTCTAACTAAAGCCTGACAAAATGCCTGAACGTCTGGGGCATACGCCAGACGCTTGTGCAAAAGGATAGCGCAGAAATCTGTCCCTTTAAGGAACTAGCTGACAATCCTTTCTCCAATCCTTCTTGAAGAAAAGATAATATCCTGGGAATCCTGACCTTACTCCACGAGTAGCCCTTAGATTCACACCAATAAAGATATTTACGCCATATTTTACGATAGATTTTCCTGGTGACAGGCTTCCGTGCCTGAATCAAGGTATCAATGACTGACTCGGAGAAACCACGCTTTGATAAAATCAAGCGTTCAATCTCCAGGCAGTCAGCCTCAGAGAAATTTTGTCAGAATTTGAAAAACAGTGAAAAAAGGCAGTAAATCAAACGAAATTTTTACAGTGTGTATAATAAGCTAACAGAGCATTGCACCCACTTGCAAATGGGTGATTAACCCCTTAGTTCAAAAACCGGATAAAAAAAGAAACGATAGACGTTTTTTAACAGTCACACCAAACTGCCACAGCCTTGCTTTGGGCTTACCTTCCCCAACAAACGATTTTGGAAGCCTAAAAGCCCTTTAGAGATGTCCTGTAGCATTCAGGGAACTCCTGGATGTCTCAGTCTGTAATAGTTAATGCACAAAAAAGCACTAAACTAGGCCCCTCCCACTCATAGTAACACAGTGGAAAGCCTCAGGGAACTGTTTCTAGGCAAATTTAAGCCAGCCATGTGGAAAAAAACTAGGCCCCAATAAAGTTTTATCACCAAAGTATATATAAAAACGTTTAAACATGCCAGCAAACGTTTTATATTGTAAATATAAAAGAGTTTTACCTCAGAAAGTAAGCATGATACCAGTCGCTATTAAATCACTGTATTCAGGCTTACCTTACATAAATTTGGCATCAGCAGCATTTTCTAGCATTCACATCTTCTAGAAAAATATTAACTGCACATACCTCATAGCAGGATAACCTGCACGCCATTCCCCCGCTGAAGTTATCTCTCTCTTCAGTCATGTGTGAGAACAGCAATGGATCTTAGTTACAACCTGCTAAGATCATAGAAATCCCAGGCAGATTCTTCTTTTTTCCTGCCTGGAACAAAATAGCAGAACTCCGGTACTATTTAAAAATAATAAACTCTTGATTGAAGCAAAATAACAGCTACATTTCACCACTTCTCTCTTACTACCTCCATGCTTGTTGAGAGTTGCAAGAGAATGACTGGATATGGTAGTGAGGAGAGGAGCTATATAGACAGCTCTGCTGTGGGTGTCCTCTTGCAACTTCCTGTTGGGAATGAGAATATCCCACAAGTAATGGATGATCCGTGGACTGGATACACCTTACAAGAGAAACCTCTCTTTGTTATTGAGAATGCCATTATTATGACCATAAGAAATCAATGAATTAAGTTCCTTCATAAAGATGTTTGTAGGATTTTGTCGTTTTTTTTGTAATAATCTTGATCTAACAAAATTGAATGTGCTTCAGTAATGTAAATCTTCATAATTTTGAAGTACTATCCCTCCACCCTTGTCAGCCTGATGAATGACAAAAGTACTGTCATTCGCCAGACTGGAGAGAGCCTTCCTTTCATTAGGCCAAATATTGCCCTGTTCATTCTTATTCTGAGGGAGTCTTTCGAAGTCTTCCATAACAAGGCTTTGAAATAAATCCAGATAAGCCACATCCTCTTTCTTAGGGTGAAAAAGAGACGGTGGAGCTAAATTAGTGTGTATGATGCCTTCGAATAGTTGTTCAGATAAATCATCTGGATCAACATAAATGACTGGTGTGTCATTTGTATCATTTGTAAATAGGGGAGTACCATTAATTTTATGTGTTTTTAACTGTTAGCAAAATAACGTTGTAAAGATAATTTTCTAGTGAATTTGTTGAGATCAACAAAAAGTTCAAAAATTGAATCAGGTCACTTTAAAATTTATCAACACTCACATTAGTTTATTCCTTTGTAAATAGATATTGGTAGACATTGAATCTGTAGGAGAGTTACTATTGGCTTACAACTTTCACACCCCCAACTCCCGCTCTATTTTTGATAAGCATAACAGAGGAACAATTATTTCTAAGTTAGATTACTTGTATCTCTATATTTCGTTTTGTTATTGGCCAAATATAGTTATAATTATTCACTGTGTGTTGTCATATAGTTCTTTTTTGTTATTAACATTAGATTCCTCTAGCATTTGTTTGTACTAACACTACTGCCTGCTTGTCTTATTTATTTTTGGTATATAGCGCTGTTGTAGTATACTAAGCACTTATGTATTTGTTTATAAGATATCTTTGCTATTTGCATTATTTATAGATCATATAGATATTTCTGCTATCTGTATTATTTATTACTACTAACAATTTTTAACTGAGCAGCGAAAACTATATTAAGTCCATTGTCATATGTTTGTATTAGAGCGGATTATACACCACCTGTTACAAAGGGTGTCTTTTTGTCAATCATTGGTCTGAAGCGGTTTAAAAAGGTGTCTCCAGCTATCAATCAGTATCACTAGCCTGAGGAAACGGTGAGGTTAACGCTGAGAAACGCGTAGCAAGTTTTTACTGATTTTATCTTTAACATCTGTTATTACTTTTGTATGTTATTGTCATTTTATCGTTATATAAAGTTTTTTTAAACTTTATACCTGGAGTCTCCTATTTTTGTATCTGCTGCCTGCATCTTTCACCGGGGGAAAAACCATTTGGCTGATTTACATGTGCACTGGGACACTATAATATACCCAGTAAGCGTAACTTGCACTATCGTGTGCGCTTTACATTGTGAGTACCCACCTACATGGGATTTGTCTAAGGGGTTCTTACAGCTTACTTGTCTGCACTAGGAGTCGCCCTCTTTTCTTTACCTTTTACAGACCTCTATGCATTGAGCTACTGATGGATGAATCACAGACTGGAGAGAAAGGCATGAAGCACGAAGACGTTCATCAGAAAAACCTTCACAGAGAATCTATAATTGTTTCCAAGAAACATACCCTTGTATCTTGAACAAGGGAACTCTTCCCCAGATTCACTTTCCACCCGTGGGAACGTAGAATAGATAACATCTCTGTATGAGATTTTGCTAGATGAAAAGATGGCACCTGAACCAAAATGTCGTCCAAATAAGGCACCAAATCAATGCCCTGAGACCTGACCACTGCCAAAAGAGCCCCCAGAACCTTTGTGAAAATTCTGGGAGCCGTAGCAATGCCAAATGGAAGGGCAACAAACTGGAAATGTTTAAGGACGGCAAACCTCAGATACTGGTAATAATCCCTGTGAATGGGAACATGAGGATACGCATCCTTCAAATCTGTAGTCGTCATGAATTGACCAAAGGAAGAATGGACCGGATGGTTTCCACTTTGAAGGACGGAACCCTGAGAAATTGGTTTAAACACTTTAGGTCCAAAATAGGACGGAAAGTACCCTCTTTTTTGGGAACTACAAAAAGATTTGAATAGAATCCTAGACCCTGTTCCTCTAGCGGAACTGGAACAATCACTCCCAGGGATGATCGGTCCTTTACGCAATTTAAGAAGGCCTCTCTCTTTATTTGGTTCGCAAATAACCTTGACAGGTGGAACCTGCCCCTGGGAGGACAAGATTTGAATCCTAATCTGTAACCGTGGGATACTATATCTATGGCCCAAGGATCCAGGACATCTCGTATCCAACCTGCCGAAAAAAAGAAAACCTGCCCCCCACCTGATCCATTACAGGACCGGGGGCGGCCCCTTCATGTTGATTTGGAATCAGTGAAAGACTTCAAGGTTTGCATCCCACTACTCCAAGGCTGACCGGACCTCCAAGAGGACTTGGATTGATCCGATTTGGAAGAGGAAGACTTTTGTCCCTTAAAGTTACGAAAGGAACGAAAATTAGAACTCTGACGACCCTTAGGTCTATTCTTCTTATCCTGAGGTAAGAAAGAACCCTTTCCACCTGTAATGTCAGAAATCTCAGCCAGACCTGGACCAAACAAAGTTTTGCCCTTATAAGGCAAATATAAAAACTTAGACTTTTTAACCACAGAGCTCTGAAAACTAAAACGGTAAACCAGACTTAGCACCCAATATAAGAACTTGCATATTGGCACCACAAAAAAAAAAAAAAAAAAAAAGTATTAGCTAATTTGGGAGCTTTGATCCGATCTTGGATCTCCTCTATAGTAGTCTCCTCCGGTATAAGATTAGATGAATCATCACACCAATAAGATGCAGCCTCCACAACTGTAGCAATACTAGCAACAGGTTGCCACTGCAAACCCTGATGAATATACATTTTCTTTAAAAAAGTCTCAAGCTTCTTATCCATTGGATCTTTGAAAGAACAACATATCCTCAATAGGAATACTAGTTCTTTTAGCCAAATTAGAGATAGCCCCCTGTACCATAGGAACTGTGCACCAGGAGTCACGAATAACATCAGCAACAGCAAACAATCTTCTTAAAAACAGGGGACGGAGAAAAAAGAATCCCCGGCTTATTCCATTCCTGAATGATTAAATCTGCCATACGGTCTGGAACTGGAAATACTTCCACGGATAGAGGCACATCATATACCCTGTTAAGTTTACTAGAACAAATCTGAAATTAATTTCCTCTGAATCTGTAGCATTGGTCATTACAGTATCAGAATCTGATAACTCACCCTCAGAAGCCTCTGAGGATTTATCAGATAAATGGGAAAGACTGACTAACGTAAAACCCTTACCAACATTTAATACACTTGGATTTCCTCTTACGTTTACCAGAAACCGGAAAAGCTGATAAAGCTGAAGACACAGCAGATATTTGTGCATCAAAATCCATAGGTAAATAAACACCCCCAGAAGGAGGCTGAGAGGAACCGCAAGGCACTTCACGTGAAATAGAATGGGACGTTTTAAGAGGTAACTGAGGCACGGCCTGGACAGCATTATCCTGAGAGACAAGCTCAGGATACATTTTATCTTAAAAATGTAAAGTCTTATCTAAACATGTGGAACACAATTGCATAGGAGGCATAATCTGAGCCTCTAAACAAAGTAAACATTTAACTAAGGTAGCTGCAACATCTTGTTCAGTATCCATAGTAGCAAAAAGTATTTGAAGATTTTCACAGAATAAACAAATTAGAAAATAGAAGTACAATACCCCACTGCAGAATGAGATCCGAAGTAAAAAAACGCTACCTCTAAATCCTCAGAGGTAACTCACCACACCAGAACCAGGAGCTTCCACTAACAATCAGATTAAAAAGAAACAAGATAAACCCTCCGACATCCAGTAGACAGGATAATAAATACCCTTAGCAGCAGATCCAAGCAGCACACCACTCTGCTGCTCAAGACGCTGTGAAAACTAAAGCGGAAGTGCGGAGAAATACGTGACCGCAACGTCATCGGCTCCAAGCACGCAAAACAAGTGCCAAATTTAAAAACAAAGACTGCCACACAAAATCGAAGTAAAATTGCACCAAATCAGGGAAAATAAAATAACCCTGAAACATCCAGCCTTACTCAACCTCAAAATCTAGGGCTAAAAATTAAACCCTAAAGAATCTCCTCTTCTAGTTGTCCATTTTCATATTATATATATATAAAAAAAATAATAATACACTTAGATGCCCTAATACAGCCGAAACTCAAATTCCTATACCAGGAAATAAAGTGAAACCCAAAATAAGATCCACAGAGGATTAACTCTAAAGTGCTACCCTCAATACCTAGGAGGCAAAAGCACATACCAGTGGATCCGGCTGCATGGCAAGAACAGCTTCTAAGGTGTGACTGATACACCAACATCTGTCAGGGACCTGTAGAAAAAGTCTGGTTTTCTATCAAAGGGGTAGGATAAGTGTTAGAAATAAGACAAGGACCACCTTGTCACCTAACTGCTAAAAGCCACCATTACTCCTACCAAGGAGATTGACATGGACACAGCATAGCCCCAAATCCTTGCTTGCAGGGAAAAGTACCCATTAAAGGATTAATATCTTCAGACACCTTCTTCACCATCCTCCCGTGATCAATGCAAAGAGAATTACTGGGGGTTATGGGTAAGGGAAGTGATATTTAACAGCTTTGCTGGGGTACTCTTTGCCGCCTCCTGCTGGCCAAGAGAGAATATACCACTAGTAATTGGAATGAATCGTGCACTCTCTATGCCATAGGAAAGAAATAATATGAGTGGAAATCTTTAAATTTAGGGGACAGTTCAGAAGAATCTTGGGAATGGCCCTAGTGGGCAGTAAACCCTTGGCCACACTGCTGTAGGGGCAGAGTTACAGGACCCCGTCTAGGATTAGATATATAGATATGTTGTGCATAGCTGAGCAGGGACACATACCAAAACCTTAAATAGCTAACATTAAAGGAGTTAAATTATTCCTTACATAGCAAACATTAAAGGGGTTAAATTATTCCTGAGGTCACGTGTGGATTTTCAGAAAGAAAAAAAAAAAATGTACTGTCACCTTAAGAGAAAAAAAGTAAAAATAAATGCTGCGGCAGGATATATAGGGTAAATCGCTAGTTTTGATTAAGCTCTGATAAGTTTTATGATGAGCTCACCTAATCTCCTGAAGAATACAGGACTGCTATAAGAGATGACCACCAGTCTTTGAGATAAGAAGAGAAGCAGGAAGATATGCTGATTTGGAGTTAAAATGTTAACCCCTGTTGTCCCAGAGAAGATTAGCTAAGCATGAGCTGATATTTTTTTCAAAAATGTGTTGCTAACGGGACTGGCACTCAGTGTGTGCCTAATACAATCACTATAAATATAAAGAGACAGTATCCCAGTTTTTGGCGCATGATCCTACGTCCCCAATCTATATGAATCGTATGTACATGTCCATACTGATGAAGGTGCATTGTACTTACCTGTGAGCACCTTCCTACACAGCACCCAACCTCAGCTGAAGAAGACAGCTCATCTGAGGCAAAGCAAGCAGGGTGCTAAGGATCTCACAAGAAACAGCATCTACAAACTAGGGGATTGGCAGATACATCTGCAATTCACCTAGGGAGGGCTGTGTGTCGCAAAAAGCAGCACACATAGACCACAGGGCTGGCAGATAAAAATGCATTTCACCTGGGAGGTCTGACATTTACACACTGGGAAAGGATTCTTCACTGCCTGGCTGAAACACCCTGCCAATTCTTAATAAACCTCACTCCTTGCTGGAAGAAAAAAAATGATTTGTACAGAAGAGTGGGAGGGATTAAAAACTCTGGTATGTTTTTTTTTTATAGTAAGATTTATATCTAATTAACTGCACTGAAAATTAAAAAAAAATATATATAAAATAATCTAAATAAAAATAATCTGATACACGTGAGCCATCAACTGCTCCTGACTTTTGCAATCCAGCTGACACAAAGAGCAAATGAAGAGTTATGATTCAGCATGACTATTCAAAGATTCAGAAAGCTGATAGAAACAAAAAATCTACATTAAATATGTGACAAACAGAAAATATAGTATAACCAACCCAGCTTTAGTATTACCAACCCAGCTTTTCCTAGACATTCTATCAACAATAATCCACCAAATCCATGCAACCATGATTCTTAGTCAACTCCACCAGGTCTTACAGTCTCCTCAGAACTCTGTATTTCTCTGCTGATCCCTGGCTCGTTTGCTTCTTCATTGGTATCATCTTCTGAGGCAGGCGATGAAAAATCATCATTTGTTGTATCCTCTGCATCGCTGTCACCTGGATAGGAGGGATCGACAAAGACTATTTTATAAAGAAAGAGAGTAGTGAGAATACTGTATGATCTATTATAATATTTTAAATAATTACAGAGACAGACAAATGGGACAATACAGTCAAAATTCAACTAAAATACAATACACAAGTAAATGTGGAAGTTTTCCTGTTTTAGGGTGATCTTTTATGGTGTATCAGACATATCGGGAATATATCCATATCATGAGAGTGCAACTAGCTCAGAGAGCTGAAGGTGGGGCGCACTACGTTAACATGTATATTGAAAAAAAATTATGTACACACACACATATATATATATATATATATATACATATATATATATATATATATATATATATATATATATATATATATATATATATATATATATATATATATATATATATATATATATATATATAAAGACAAACATTTTAAAATGCCTTTTTTAACTTGAATCATAGAGGGGACTTTAATGTTCATTTAATATTAAAACGTCAAACAATGAATAATTAGCCTGCATGCCCCTAAAACCAGATTTTACTTACTGCTACTTCGGTCATGCTGTTCCACCCCTGACTCCTCTTGCTTCATAAGCTCAGTTTTCATCATTGCTTGACGAGCCTGCTGCTCCAATCCAGCAAACACCTGCTCCCCTGCCACAGGAAAAAAAAAGAAGATTTAAACCCATCAGCCCATTCACAATTTATATTTTAATTAGACATACCCTTCCCTTGCAGCCCACAAATCTAAGTTGTCACTTTCAGATTATTACCAAGTCATTTTAAAAAAAAATATTACTGAAGACCTCAACTTCTATAACTTTGTATCTTGTTACACAAGGAAGCAAGAAGCAAACACTGGCCTTAGCTTCAGATACGAATAGTCAGCCATGATTATCTTGCCGATTCCTACTCAAAATCATTAAATGAGTGACCTCTCTAAATGTGGAAAAATCCACTAAAAAAATCCACTAACACTCAATATTTGTATTTGTAATGAAAGTTATTTGGGGGAAAAAAAACACATCTTTTATTACTTTTTTTTGCACATAAGGCAGCACACGTTCTATTATCTTTAGGTGAAAGACTACAAATGGATTTACTAAATATCTGTATTCTAAAACATAAAAAGTAACCTTGTTATATTACTAGAGGAAGCACTATAGTTGACAGGTGCGGAGACAGGCTGCACGTAAGTGTGCAATGGGCTGGGTGGGGAGGGGACTCTGGACACCCTCCAGAGATAAGGGTATTCTAATCTAAAACATTTTTATGGTTAAATGTTTTTTCTTGATCCTTTTTCATTACAAATATAGTTAATAACCATGTAGGTAGAAATAAACAGACAAAGTATACATAAACATCTTCACAAATGAATGATCAGGTTCATATTTTGTTAGGTACGGAAAGGGTTTCTCGAATCCCCTTTGAATGAGTCCAGGACAAGGGGTTTTAAATGTCTGTAGGACCTTAGGAGCTATAGTCTCTAGCTTCTCTGATATAACTGCGACCCTCCGGTCTTTTGAGCGCAATATCATAAATCGTCTCATATCGTTAAATATAGTATGTTGACTTTCAGTTATTTAGTAGTTACAGATATCGAGAGTGATCTTCTAGGATTCAGCCTTGGTGTTATAATATAAAAACATCCATTGGAATGTAACAAAGAAAAGAAAAGATAGGAAAAAAAAACAAGAAACAATCATAGAAAGAAAACAAATTATGCTTACCTGATAATTTCATTTCCATCTGTGGGAGGAGAGTCCACGGCTTCATTCATTACTTGTGGGAATTAATAAACTGGCCACCAGGAGGAGGCAAAGACACCCCAGCCAAAGGCTTAAATACCTCCCCCATCATCCCGCCAAGGGAACAAGGAACGTAGGAGAAATATCAGGGTATATATGGTGCCAGAAGATTAATTAATAAATTTAGGTCCGCCCACCGGATTAACGGGCGGGTGCAGTGGACTCTCCTCCCACAGATGGAAATTAAATTATCAGGTAAGCATAATTTATGTTTTCCATCTTAATGGGAGGAGAGTCCACTGCTTCATTCTTTACTTGTGAGAATACCCATGCTCTAGAGGACACTGAATGGAAAAAAACAGGGAGGGTAAAGGAGGGGGACCCTATACTGAGGGCACCACAGCCTGCAGAACCTCTCTCCCAAAAGCTGCTTCTGGCCAAGCAAAAACGTCAAATTTATAAAATTTCTCAAAAGTATGTAAGGAAGACCAAGTGGCTGCCTTACAAATCTGCTCCATAGAAGCCTCATTCTTAAAGGCCCATGAAGAGGCCACAGCTCTAGTCGAGTGAGCCGTAATCTAGTCGAGCGAGACGGATCATACTCCTCAACCAAAAAGATAGAGAAGTGGCAGAGGCCCTTTGTCCCCTGCGCTTCACTGAATACACAACAAATAAAAGGACGAAGTCTGTCTGAACTCCTTCGTAGCCTGAAGATAAAACTTTAGGCAGTAATATCCTGAGGTGTAATTGCAGCATTTTATTCTAGCAGTGCTCTCACCTTTCCTCTCCAGCTCCGCGCTCCCAGCTCTGATGTATTTCCTCAGATACTCAATACATCTCCCCTGCAGGTGAATAGAAGAGTCGAATATAGAGGGGGAGGAGTGAAGAGCTGAACTGGCAGGACGCACTTTGGGGAAGCTCCTGGCCCACATTTGGAATATATGTGCTTTTTGGGTGCTTCTAACAGTTATCAATGTCTTAACAGTGGATATAACTTTAAAGGACCACAAAGGAGAGTGAAGGTTGCTTTTCAGAGTGTATTCCAGCCTATGCTGTTCAGCCAAACCAAACGTTTCTATTTAACAGGCTGTGGAGTTTTAAGATGCTGCATATTCCCCCCCCTCCAGGGACACACTGTTACGGAGCAGTCCTACTTGACTACACATACTGCATGAAGATGGCTACCGAATTAATCTGTGTTATGCTAGAAAATCATTATGCTGGACTGAGAATCTTGATAGCGCAATCTTTAGCGAGCTGTTCTAATCCACGTGGCTATCAAGATGGCGTCTGGGAACCAGAGACTCTTAACAATCTATTGGGATCTCATGAGTGTAAGAGCGCAAAGGAAAATGCAGCATCTATGATGGCATTAGATCCAGAAATAACTTCCCTTTCTGACACTAAGCGATGCCATGCATGCTGCTGTGAGCCTAGATGTGAAGGTGCAGGGTGCTGTTCCTTTGTGCGGGGTGGAGCCTGCTCAGACCCCTTAACCTCGGAACGCAATTGACGGGGAGCACAGCTCTGGAGAATTGGTGTTTTTCAACAAAATCCCTACACTAGAAATCACCCCATGCCACATAGAAGCACCTCATCAGGTCCTACATTGCCAGCGTTTCGTATCCAGGATTTCCATTTTCGCCGAATATGGCGATCAGAAGAATCTTGATACAGCAGAGATGGAGGCTGATCCTAAGGGATCACTAGCGCCTGATAAAGAAAGCAGCATCCTTCCAGCTCTACTGAGAGGGACATTTGTCACAGCTAAACCCCTGTTACACCAGAGAGCTTTAAGTGAGCAGGTATTTTCTTCCTGCGGGGTCATCTTGGTCTTCATTGGGGCCAGATATACAGCAGTTCAGCCTGACGACAGAGAACTGACCCCCACTGAGCCTGCGTACTATGTGGAGAAGTTTTATGCAATCATTGTTACTGCCTTGGTACAAGAGAACCGGGACCCTGGTGGATCTGGAGCCTCCAACGGCATGTTCAGAGCCGTTACAGCTTCCGTTCTGGATCTGGATCTAAAGGCAGGATTGAACTACAAGCAGAGTCCGTTCGGTGATACTGGTGTGGGGTAGGGTGCTATGCCCCAAATTTGCACCATTCTAGCAGATGGAAGGTTTGTGTGAACTCTTTGATTCACCTCCCCATAACCTGTGGACCTGGGTAAATGTGGCGATCTTAGAACAGACATTAGGTAATTTTTATTATACACTACGCCACTTCAACGGCACTAGCTGTAAACTTATGAGGATCTGCAGTTCTGAGACTTCCTACGTACAGCTGTATTGACAATGAGTGACTCTTCTTTTCTTTAAAAAATAAAATGTTATATCCCCAAGGTGACATTGCTTCAAGAACGAATTTAGTATAACTTGCTAGCAGTGGATCGCTTCATATGATTTTAGGCATTAAATATGACACTAACTAGAGTTGAACCCATATGACGTGATATGATTTTCTTTACTGCCTTGCTATATTGTAAATATGCTTAATCAAGTGTAGACTGTAGGACCATATAACCCACTTCAATTGGTATGTCTATGGGATTGTTTCTCCAACGATACATATTAAAACTGCTACCTGTTATTGTTGTCACTTCAGGGACTCTGTATCTTACAGCTAAACCTGATATACTTGGTCACATCTTGAATATATATACCCTAATGATGGCAATGAAGCCTGAGGTTTGAAGGACACTATTTGCTCTCATTTGTTGAATTCTAGTCTTTTTAATTATTGTTTGGAAATTTGGTCACATGCTCCTTATCTATATAGCATCTTCCTATGTTGCATAGCCAAGATGTTTAGTTGAGATTCTATATACAGTTATAACCTCTTATAAGGTAACCTAACAATTTCAGAGACAGGTTAACAGCCCTATTATAGAAGAAGAAGAAAAAAGGAAAACGTATTCTTAATCCAGTGTCCTTTTATTTAGAAATGTATCCGACCCTACATAGGATCAAATATTGTGTCCTTTAATTTGGTAGCCACAGCTTTACTTGCTTATACTATACACTGTTCTGGGTTTATATGATCTTCACTTTTTTGTATGGAGACTATATAGTTGCACTTTATGCATAGCAGTCACTTTAAATTTTACTTCATAGCATTAATGGGCGGATGGCCTAGCTATATGTACTATTTATTTTCTATTTGTAGCATAAATGAGTTAAGAAAAAAAAAAAAAAAAAAGTGGTTTTTCATGAGATCCACAAGTGGTCTCCATCTCAGATACCTTCCTATATCTACATTTTTAGATTGAGGTCCAAAAGGGCCTCATAAATAGCCTCGAAGGTTTACATTTTGTTAGGCATGTCACATATGTAATGTATCTTTGTTATGTTTTATTGGATATTGTAACTTGTTTGACTTACTAAGGTGAATATTCTGTATGATTTAAACCTCAATTTTTATCTATATCTATATCTATATATATATCTATATATCTCTTGTTAAGTGTATCCAGTCCACGGATCATCCATTACTTATGGAATATTAACTCCTCCCCAACAGGAAGTGCAAGAGGATTCACCCAGCAGAGCTGCTATATAGCTCCTCCCCTAACTGCCATTACCAGTCATTCTCTTGCACCCAACGAATAGATAGGATGTGTGAGAGGACTGTGGTGATTATACTTAGTTTCATACCTTCAATCAAAAGTTTGTTATTTTATAATAGCACCGGAGTGTGTTATTCCTTCTCTGGTAGAATTTGAAGATAAATCTACCTGAGTTTTTCTATGATTTTAGCCGGAGTAGTTAAGATCATATTGCTGTTTCTCGGCCATCTGAGGAGAGGTAAACTTCAGATCAGGGGACAGTGGGCAGATTAATCTGCAAAGAGGTATGTAGCAGCTTATTATTTTCTGACAATGGAATTGATGAGAAAATTCTGCCATACCGATATAATGTAAACTCAGCCTTAAATGCAGTAGCAGCAACTGGTATCAGGCTGTCATGTATGTATATTTTACACTTCAGTATTCTGGGGAATGGCACTTCACTGGAATTATACTGTATGCATAAAACTTTAGCCTAATTTGCAGGGACTAGCAACAGGCTTTTTAATAACACTCAATTTATTAATGTTAAACGTTTTTTGCTGGCATGTAAAATCGTTTAATTTTCTGAGGTACTGGGTGAAAAACAGAATTTATGTTTACCTGATAAATTACTTTCTCCAACGGTGTGTCCGGTCCACGGCATCATCCTTACTTGTGGGATATTCTCTTCCCCAACAGGAAATGGCAAAGAGCCCAGCAAAGCTGGTCACATGATCCCTCCTAGGCTCCGCCTTCCCCAGTCATTCGACCGACGTAAAGGAGGAATATTTGCATAGGAGAAAACATATGATACCGTGGTGACTGTAGTTAGAGAAAATAAATCATCAGACCTGATTAAAAAACCAGGGCGGGCCGTGGACCGGACACACCGTTGGAGAAAGTAATTTATCAGGTAAACATAAATTCTGTTTTCTCCAACATAGGTGTGTCCGGTCCACGGCGTCATCCTTACTTGTGGGAACCAATACCAAAGCTTTAGGACACGGATGATGGGAGGGAGCAAATCAGATCACCTAGATGGAAGGCACCACGGCTTGCAAAACCTTTCTCCCAAAAATAGCCTCAGAAGAAGCAAAAGTATCAAATTTGTAAAATTTGGTAAAAGTGTGCAGTGAAGACCAAGTCGCTGCCTTACATATCTGATCAACAGAAGCCTCATTCTTGAAGGCCCATGTGGAAGCCACGGCCCTAGTGGAATGAGCTGTGATTCTTTCAGGAGGCTGCCGTCCGGCAGTCTCATAAGCCAATCTGATGATGCTTTTAAGCCAAAAAGAGAGAGAGGTAAAAGTTGCTTTTTGACCTCTCCTTTTACCAGAATAAACAACAAACAAGGAAGATGTTTGTCTGAAATCCTTTGTAGCCTCTAAATAGAATTTTAGAGCACGAACTACATCCAAATTGTGCAACAAACGTTCCTTCTTTGAAACTGGATTCGGACACAAAGAAGGCACGACTATCTCCTGGTTAATATTTTTGTTAGAAACAACTTTCAGAAGAAAACCAGGTTTAGTACGCAAAACCACCTTATCTGCATGGAACACCAGATAAGGAGGAGAACACTGCAGAGCAGATAACTCTGAAACTCTTCTAGCAGAAGAAAATGCAACCAAAAACAAAACTTTCCAAGATAATAACTTGATATCAACGGAATGTAGGGGTTCAAACGGAACCCCCTGAAGAACTGAAAGAACTAAATTGAGGCTCCAAGGAGGAGTCAAAGGTTTGTAAACAGGCTTGATTCTAACCAGAGCCTGAACAAAAGCTTGAACATCTGGCACAGCCGCCAGCTTTTTGTGAAGTAAAACAGATAAAGCAGAAATCTGTCCCTTCAAAGAACTTGCAGATAATCCTTTCTCCAAACCTTCTTGAAGAAAGGATAGAATCTTAGGAATTTTTATCTTGTTCCATGGGAATCCTTTAGATTCACACCAACAGATATATTTTTTCCATATTTTATGGTAGATTTTTCTAGTTACAGGCTTTCTAGCCTGAACAAGAGTATCAATGACAGAATCTGAGAACCCTCGCTTTGATAAAATCAAGCGTTCAATCTCCAAGCAGTCAGTTGGAGTGAGGCCAGATTCGGATGTTCGAACGGACCTTGAACAAGAAGGTCCTGTCTCAAAGGTAGCTTCCATGGTGGAGCCGATGACATATTCACCAGATCTGCATACCAAGTCCTGCGTGGCCACGCAGGAGCTATCAAGATCACCGATACCCTCTCCTGTTTGATCCTGGCTACCAGCCTGGGAATGAGAGGAAACGGTGGGAACACATAAGCTAGGTTGAAGCTCCAAGGTGCTACTAGTGCATCCACTAGAGTCGCCTTGGGATCCCTGGATCTGGACCCGTAGCAAGGAACCTTGAAGTTCTGACGAGACGCCATCAGATCCATGTCTGGAATGCCCCACAATTGAATTATTTGGGCAAAGATTTCCGGATGGAGTTCCCACTCCCCCGGATGCAATGTCTGACGACTCAGAAAATCCGCTTCCCAATTTTCCACTCCTGGGATGTGGATTGCAGACAAGTGGCAGGAGTGAGTCTCCGCCCATTGAATTATTTTGGTCACTTCTTCCATCGCCAGGGAACTCCTTGTTCCCCCCTGATGGTTGATATACGCAACAGTCGTCATGTTGTCTGATTGAAACCGTATGAATTTGGCCTTTGCTAGCTGAGGCCAAGCCTTGAGAGCATTGAATATCGCTCTCAGTTCCAGAATATTTATCGGGAGAAGAGATTCTTCCCGAGACCAAAGACCCTGAGCTTTCAGGGGTTCCCAGACCGCGCCCCAGCCCACCAGACTGGCGTCGGTCGTGACAATGACCCACTCTGGTCTGCGGAAGCTCATACCTTGTGACAAGTTGTCCAGGGTCAGCCACCAACGGAGTGAATCTCTGGTCCTCTGATCTACTTGTATCGTCGGAGACAAGTCTGTATAATCCCCATTCCACTGACTGAGCATGCACAGTTGTAATGGTCTTAGATGAATTCGCGCAAAAGGAACTATGTCCATTGCCGCGACCATCAAACCTATTACTTCCATGCACTGCGCTATGGAAGGAAGAAGAACAGAATGAAGTACTTGACAAGAGCTTAGAAGTTTTGATTTTCTGGCCTCTGTCAGAAAAATCCTCATTTCTAAGGAGTCTATTATTGTTCCCAAGAAGGGAACTCTTGTTGACGGAGATAGAGAACTTTTTTCTACGTTCACTTTCCACCCGTGAGATCTGAGAAAGGCCAGGACAATGTCCGTATGAGCCTTTGCTTGTGGTAGAGACGACGCTTGAATCAGTATGTCGTCCAAGTAAGGTACTACTGCAATGCCCCTTGGTCTTAGCACCGCTAGAAGGGACCCTAGTACCTTTGTGAAAATTCTTGGAGCAGTGGCTAATCCGAATGGAAGTGCCACAAACTGGTAATGCTTGTCCAGAAAGGCGAACCTTAGGAACCGATGATGTTCCTTGTGGATAGGAATATGTAGATACGCATCCTTTAAATCCACCGTGGTCATGAATTGACCTTCCTGGATGGTAGGAAGAATTGTCCGAATGGTTTCCATTTTGAACGATGGAACCTTGAGAAATTTGTTTAGGATCTTGAGATCTAAGATTGGTCTGAATGTTCCCTCTTTTTTGGGAACTATGAACAGATTGGAGTAGAATCCCATCCCTTGTTCTCCTAATGGAACAGGATGAATCACTCCCATTTTTAACAGGTCTTCTACACAATGTAAGAATGCCTGTCTTTTTATGTGGTCTGAAGACAATTGAGACCTGTGGAACCTTCCCCTTGGGGGTAGCTCCTTGAATTCCAGAAGATAACCTTGGGAAACTATTTCTAGCGCCCAAGGATCCAGAACATCTCTTGCCCAAGCCTGAGCGAAGAGAGAAAGTCTGCCCCCCACCAGATCCGGTCCCGGATCGGGGGCCAACATCTCATGCTGTCTTGGTAGCAGTGGCAGGTTTCTTGGCCTGCTTACCTTTGTTCCAGCCTTGCATTGGCCTCCAGGCTGGCTTGGTTTGAGAAGTATTACCCTCTTGCTTAGAGGATGTAGAACTTGAGGCTGGTCCGTTTCTGCGAAAGGGACGAAAATTAGGTTTATTTTTAGCCTTAAAAGACCTATCCTGAGGAAGGGCGTGGCCCTTACCCCCAGTGATATCTGAAATAATCTCTTTCAAGTCGGGGCCAAACAGCGTTTTCCCCTTGAAAGGTATGTTAAGCAATTTGTTCTTAGAGGACGCATCCGCTGACCAAGACTTTAGCCAAAGCGCTCTGCGCGCCACAATAGCAAACCCTGAATTTTTCGCCGCTAATCTAGCTAATTGCAAAGTGGCGTCTAAGGTAAAAGAGTTAGCCAACTTAAGTGCTTGAACTCTGCCCATAACCTCCTCATAAGAGGATGCTTGATTGAGCGACTTTTCTAGTTCCTCGAACCAGAAACACGCTGCTGTAGTGACAGGAACAATGCATGAAATTGGTTGTAGAAGGTAACCTTGCTGAACAAACATCTTTTTAAGCAAACCCTCTAATTTTTTGTCCATATGATCTTTAAAAGCACAACTATCTTCTATAGGGATAGTGGTGCGTTTATTTAGAGTAGAAACCGCCCCCTCGACCTTGGGGACTGTCTGCCATAAGTCCTTCCTGGGGTCGACCATAGGAAATAATTTCTTAAATATAGGGGGAGGGACAAAGGGTATGCCGGGCCTTTCCCATTCTTTATTTACAATGTCCGCCACCCGCTTGGGTATAGGAAAAGCTTCGGGGGGCACCGGGACCTCTAGGAACCTGTCCATTTTACATAATTTCTCTGGAATGACCAAATTGTCACAATCATCCAGAGTAGATAACACCTCCTTAAGCAGAGCGCGGAGATGTTCCAATTTAAATTTAAATGTAAGAACATCAGGTTCAGCTGGTTGAGAAATTTTTCCTGAATCTGAAATTTCTCCCTCAGACAAAACCTCCCTAGCCCCTTCAGACTGGTGTAAGGGCATGTCAGAACCATTATCATCAGCGTCCTCATGCTCTTCAGTATCTAAAACAGAGCAGTCGCGCTTTCGCTGATAAGTGGGCATTTTGGCTAAAATGTTTTTAATAGAATTATCCATTACAGCCGTTAATTGTTGCATAGTAAGGAGGATTGGCGCACTAGATGTACTAGGGGCCTCCTGAGTGGGCAAGACTGGTGTAGACATAGAAGGGGATGATGCAGTACCATGCTTACTCCCCTCACTTAAGGAATCGTTTTGGGCAACATTATTATCAGTGGTATCATTGTCCCTACTTTGTTTGTCACATTTATCACATATATTTAAATGGATAGGAACCTTGGCTTCCGAACATACAGAACATCGTCTATCTGGTAGTTCAGACATGTTAATAGGCATAAACTTGGTAACAAAGCACAAAAAACGTTTTAAAATAAAACCGTTACTGTCTCTTTAAATTTTAAACTGAACACACTTTTTTACTGAATATACGCAAAAGTATGAAGGAAATGTTCAAAATTCACCAAAATTTCACCACAGTGTCATAAAGCCTTAAAAGTATTGCACATCAAATATGAAAGCTTTAACTCTTAAAATAACGGAACCGGAGCAGTTTTTACATTTAACCCCTATACAGTCCCTGGTATCTGCTTTGCTGAGACCCAACCAAGCCCAGAGGGGAATACGATACCAAATGACGCCTTCAATAAGCTTTTTCAGTGGATCTGAGCTCCTCACACATGCATCTGCATGCCTTGCTTCTCAAAAACAACTGCGCATTAGTGGCGCGAAAATGAGGCCTATGACTAGAAAAGGCCCCCAGTGAAAAAGGTGTCCAATACAGTGCCTGTCCGTTTTTTTAACAATTTGCCAAGATTAAAATAACTCCTAAGTTATAAACCATTAAACATGCTTATATAGTAATCGTTTTGTCCCAGAAAAATGTCTACCAGTCTTTAAAGCCCTTGTGAAGCCCTTGTATTCTTATATTGAAAATTAAGAAAATGGCTTACCGGATCCCATAGGGAAAATGACAGCTTCCAGCATTACCAAGTCTTGCTAGAAATGTGTCATACCTCAAGCAGCCAAAGTCTGCTCACTGTTTCCCCCAACTGAAGTTAATTCCTCTCAACAGTCCTGTGTGGAAACAGCCATCGATTTTAGTAACGGTTGCTAAAATCATTTTCCTCTTACAAACAGAAATCTTCATCTCTTTTCTGTTTCAGAGTAAATAGTACATACCAGCACTATTTTAAAATAACAAACTCTTGATTGAAGAATAAAAACTACATTTAAACACCAAAAAACTCTGAGCCATCTCCGTGGAGATGTTGCCTGTGCAACGGCAAAGAGAATGACTGGGGAAGGCGGAGCCTAGGAGGGATCATGTGACCAGCTTTGCTGGGCTCTTTGCCATTTCCTGTTGGGGAAGAGAATATCCCACAAGTAAGGATGACGCCGTGGACCGGACACACCTATGTTGGAGAAAAATGTTTTGGGCACTATTTTTTTCCACTTGGCAGTCGTTTTATTTAATTTATGACAGTTTACTGATCTCTCTCACTGTTATGTGTGAGGGGGAGGGGCCTTTTTTGGCTCTTTTGCTACACATCAAAAAATTCAGTCAGAAGTTTATTGTCTTCCCTGCATGATCCGGTTCATCTCTACAGAACTCAGGGGTCTTCAAAACTTGTTTTGAGGGAGGTAATCACTCACAGCAGAGCTGTGAGATTGTAGTTGACTCTGATAAAAAAAAAAAACGTTTATTTCTGCATTTTTTTTTTTTTTTTTTCTGCTATCAGGGTTAGTTATCCTTTGCTAATGGGAGCAATCCTTTGCTAAAATTGTGTTTTTTACAAATATTTGATGCTATAACTTTTCAGTTTATTAATTTTCAACTGTCATAACTTTTTCTGTGCTTCTTATAGGCACAGTACGTTTTCATATTATAGTAAATTACTTGAAAAGTATTTCCAAGTTGCTAGTTTATTTGCTAGTGTGTTAAACATGTCTGATTCAGAGGAAGATATCTGTGCTATATGTGCTAAAGCCAAAGTGGAGCCCAATAGAAATTTATGTACTAACTGTATTGATGCTACTTTAAATAAAAGTCAATCTGTACAAATTGAACATATTTCACCAAATAACGAGGGGAGAGTTATGCCGACTAACTCGCCTCACGTGTCAGTACCTGCATCTCCCGCTCGGGAGGTGCGTGATATTGTAGCGCCGAGTACATCTGGGCGGCCATTACAAATCACATTACAGGATATGGCTACTGTTATGACTGAAGTTTTGGCTAAATTACCAGAACTAAGAGGTAAGCGTGATCACTCTGGGGTGAGAACAGAGTGCGCTGATAATATTAGGGCCATGTCAGACACTGCGTCACAATTTGCAGAACATGAGGACGGAGAGCTTCATTCTGCGGGTGACGGTTCTGATCCAAACAAACTGGATTCAGATATTTCAAATTTTAAATTTAAGCTGGAAAACCTCCGTGTATTACTAGGGGAGGTGTTAGCGGCTCTGAATGATTGTAACACAGTTGCAATACCAGAGAAAATGTGTAGGTTGGATAAATATTTTGCGGTACCGGCGAGTACTGACGTTTTTCCTATACCTAAGAGACTTACTGAAATTGTTACTAAGGAGTGGGATAGACCCGGTGTGCCGTTCTCACCCCCTCCGATATTTAGAAAGATGTTTCCAATAGACGCCACCACACGGGACTTATGGCAAACGGTCCCTAAGGTGGAGGGAGCAGTTTCTACTTTAGCTAAGCGTACCACTATCCCGGTGGAGGATAGCTGTGCCTTTTCAGATCCAATGGATAAAAAGTTAGAGGGTTACCTTAAGAAAATGTTTGTTCAACAAGGTTTTATATTGCAACCTGATGTGAAAGATTGTGGAAAAAATAGTGCGCTGGAGTATAGAGTATCAGACCGCTTACAGTGTTTTAGATCCTTCAGTCTAAAAATAATGTATAGTGAAAGAAAAAGGAGGTCTTGTAAGGGCGCTAATAGCTGAAGATACTTATGTGAAATTATTAATATTACTTGTGATAAATATGTGTACAAAAGTAAAATAAAAATAAGAACAGTATCTAAGATAACAAGTGATTTATTTGGTTACAATATGATTTGAAAAAATAGAGACGTCTCTAGTACAATTCAATTAAAAACAATGATGAAATATAGCATAAAAAATGATAAAAAGTGGTACTGATTAGTACTTCATGAGAAATTTAGATTACTGTTTAATAGTGTAGTCACAAAGAAAATTTTTTGGGGTGTGACTAAACAGTTAGCCAAGATTTCTCGTGAGTTATTAAGTCTGTATACAGTTATGCATAAAAATATATAAAATACCGATATCAGCTTGATAAAACTTCTGCAAAGGCTATATATTGCACACAAAAAATTATAATGGAGCTTAAAGAGGAGCTGTGCATAAGAGGAAAATTATATAGGGTTATGCTCTAGCTCTGATTATGTCAATCCTTATATCTGTATTCTCAGCGAACTTATTGATATGTCCATACGTATGAACCAAGAGAAATGTCCAGTAATATATACTGCTAGTAGTTTAGGATTACAGTTCGCAATCTTAAAGCAGATGGTACCTTATAGTAAGCTTGAATAGCAGCAGGGAATCCTATGCGTCCTGCGGCTCAGTTCTTCTGACAGTGTCCTCGTGTTGTTGGCGTCTGACGTCACACCCGATGTATATAAGTACAGATATCAGACAGAAGAAAAATTGTGAATACACAATATCGGACGTGAAAAGGCATTTCGGATACTCACAACTGTCTAAGCAGCGATTGGCCGACGCAAGACAAGCCCCCCGCACATCGGGTGTGACGTCAGACGCCAACAACACGAGGACACTGTCAGAAGAACTGAGCCGCAGGACGCATAGGATTCCCTGCTGCTATTCAAGCTTACTATAAGGTACCATCTGCTTTAAGATTGCGAACTGTAATCCTAAACTACTAGCAGTATATATTACTGGACATTTCTCTTGGTTCATACGTATGGACATATCAATAAGTTCGCTGAGAATACAGATATAAGGATTGACATAATCAGAGCTAGAGCATAACCCTATATAATTTTCCTCTTATGCACAGCTCCTCTTTAAGCTCCATTATAATTTTTTGTGTGCAATATATAGCCTTTGCAGAAGTTTTATCAAGCTGATATCGGTATTTTATATATTTTTATGCATAACTGTATACAGACTTAATAACTCACGAGAAATCTTGGCTAACTGTTTAGTCACACCCCAAAAATTTTTCTTTGTGACTACACTATTAAACAGTAATCTAAATTTCTCATGAAGTACTAATCAGTACCACTTTATCATTTTTTATGCTATATTTCATCATTGTTTTTAATTGAATTGTACTAGAGACGTCTCTATTTTTTCAAATCATATTGTAACCAAATAAATCACTTGTTATCTTAGATACTGTTCTTATTTTTATTTTACTTTTGTACACATATTTATCACAAGTAATATTAATAATTTCACATAAGTATCTTCAGCTATTAGCGCCCTTACAAGACCTCCTTTTTCTTTCACTTTATATTGCAACCTCTTGCATGCATTGCGCCTGTCACGGCTGCAGCAGCATTTTGGTTTGAGTCTCTGGAAGAGACACTTGAATCAGCTCCATTAGATGAGATTACACACAAGCTTAAAGCCCTTAAGTTAGCTAACTCATTTATTTCAGATGCCGTAGTACATTTAACTAAACTTACGGCTAAGAATTCCGGATTCGCCATTCAGGCACGCAGAGCACTGTGGCTAAAATCCTGGTCAGCTGACGTTACTTCTAAATCTAAATTGCTTAATATACCTTTCAAAGGGCAGACCTTATTCGGGCCCGGGTTGAAAGAAATTATCGCTGACATTACAGGAGGTAAAGGCCATGCCCTGCCTCAAGACAGAGCCAAACCTAAGGCTAGACAGTCTAATTTTCGTTCCTTTCGTAATTTCAAAGCAGGAGCAGCATCAACTTCCTCTGCACCAAAACAGGAAGGAGCTGTTGCTCGCTACAGACAAGGCTGGAGACCTAACCAGTCCTGGAACAAGGGCAAGCAGGCCAGGAAACCTGCTGCTGCCCCTAAGACAGCATGAATCGAGGGCCCCCGATCCGGAAACGGATCTAGTGGGGGGCAGACTTTCTCTCTTCGCCCAGGCTTGGGCAAGAGATGTCCAGGATCCCTGGGCGTTAGAGATCATATCTCAGGGATACCTTCTAGACTTCAAATTCTCTCCCCCAAGAGGGAGATTTCATCTGTCAAGGTTGTCAACAAACCAAATAAAGAAAGAGGCGTTTCTACGCTGCGTACAAGATATTTTATTAATGGGAGTGATCCATCCGGTTCCGCGGTCGGAACAAGGACAAGGGTTTTACTCAAATCTGTTTGTGGTTCCCAAAAAAAGAGGGAACTTTCAGGCCAATCTTGGATTTAAAGATCCTAAACAAATTCCTAAGAGTTCCATCGTTCAAAATGGAAACTATTCGGACAATTTTACCCATGATCCAAAAGGGTCAGTACATGACCACAGTGGATTTAAAGGATGCTTACCTTCACATACCGATTCACAAAGATCATTACCGGTATCTAAGGTTTGCCTTTCTAGACAGGCATTACCAGTTTGTAGCTCTTCCATTCGGATTGGCTACGGCTCCGAGAATCTTCACAAAGGTTCTGGGTGCTCTTCTGGCGGTACTAAGACCGCAAGGAATTGCGGTAGCTCCGTACCTAGACGACATTCTGATACAAGCTTCAAGCTTTCAAACTGCCAAGTCTCATACAGAGTTAGTACTGGCATTTCTAAGGTCGCATGGATGGAAGGTGAACGAAAAGAAGAGTTCTCTCTTTCCACTCACAAGAGTTCCCTTCTTGGGGACTCTTATAGATTCTGTAGAAATGAAGATTTACCTGACAGAAGACAGGTTAACAAAGCTTCAAAATGCATGCCGTGTCCTTCATTCCATTCAACACCCGTCAGTAGCTCAATGCATGGAGGTGATCGGCTTAATGGTAGCAGCAATGGACATAGTACCCTTTGCACGCCTACATCTCAGACCGCTGCAATTGTGAATGCTAAGTCAGTGGAATGGGGATTACTCAGACTTGTCCCCTACTCTGAATCTGGATCAAGAGACCAGAAATTCTCTTCTATGGTGGCTTTCTCGGCCACATCTGTCCAGGGGGATGCCATTCAGCAGGCCGGACTGGACAATTGCAACAACAGACGCCAGCCTACTAGGTTGGGGCGCTGTCTGGAATTCTCTGAAGGCTCAGGGACAATGGAATCAGGAGGAGAGTCTCCTACCAATAAACATTCTGGAATTGAGAGCAGTTCTCAATGCCCTTCTGGCTTGGCCCCAGTTAACAACTCGGGGGTTCATCAGGTTTCAGTCGGACAACATCACGACTGTAGCTTACATCAACCATCAGGGAGGGACAAGAAGCTCCCTAGCAATGATGGAAGTATCAAAGATAATTCGCTGGGCAGAGTCTCACTCTTGCCACCTGTCAGCAATCCACATCCCGGGAGTGGAGAACTGGGAGGCGGATTTCTTAAGTCGTCAGACTTTTCATCCGGGGGAGTGGGAACTTCATCCGGAGGTCTTTGCCCAAATACTTCGACGTTGGGGCAAACCAGAGATAGATCTCATGGCGTCTCGACAGAACGCCAAGCTTCCTCGTTACGGGTCCAGATCCAGGGATCCGGGAGCGGTTCTGATAGATGCTTTGACAGCACCTTGGACCTTCGGGATGGCTTATGTGTTTCCACCCTTCCCGATGCTTCCTCGATTGATTGCCAGAATCAAACAGGAGAGAGCATCAGTGATTCTAATAGCGCCTGCATGGCCACGCAGGACTTGGTATGCAGATCTAGTGGACATGTCATCCTGTCCACCTTGGTCACTACCTCTGAAACAGGACCTTCTGATCCAGGGTCCCTTCAAACATCAAAATCTAATTTCTCTGAAGCTGACTGCTTGGAAATTGAACGCTTGATTTTATCAAAACGTGGTTTTTCTGAGTCAGTTATTGATACCTTAATACAGGCTTGGAAGCCTGTTACCAGAAAGATTTACCATAAGATATGGCGCAAATACTTATATTGGTTCGAATCCAAGAGTTACTCATGGAGTAAGGTTAGGATTCCGAGGATATTGTCTTTTCTACAAGAAGGTTTAGAAAAGGGTTTATCCGCTAGTTCCTTAAAGGGACAGATTTCAGCTCTGTCCATTCTTTTACACAAACGTCTGTCAGAAGTTCCGGACGTTCAAGCTTTTTGTCAGGCTTTAGCTAGGATCAAGCCTGTGTTTAAAACTGTTGCTCCACCATGGAGTTTGAACTTAGTTCTTAATGTTTTACAGGGGGTTCCGTTTGAACCCCTTCATTCCATTGATATCAAGTTGTTATCTTGGAAAGTTCTGTTTTTAATGGCGATTTCCTCGGCTCGAAGAGTCTCTGAGTTATCTGCCTTACATTGTGATTCTCCTTATCTGATTTTTCATTCAGACAAGGTAGTTCTGCGTACTAAACCTGGGTTCCTACCTAAGGTGGTCACTAACAGGAATATCAATCAAGAGATTGTGGTTCCATCTTTGTGTCCTAATCCTTCTTCGAAAAAGGAACGTCTGCTACACAATCTAGATGTAGTCCGTGCCCTGAAATTTTATCTACAGGCAACTAAGGTTTTTCGACAAACGTCTTCCCTGTTTGTCGTTTATTCTGGTCAGAGGAGAGGTCAAAAAGCTTCGGCTACCTCTCTCTCCTTTTGGCTTCGTAGCATAATACGGTTAGCCTATGAGACGGCTGGACAGCAGCCTCCTGAAAGAATTACAGCACATTCTACTAGAGCTGTGGCTTCCACTTGGGCCTTTAAGAATGAGGCTTCTGTTGAACAGATTTGCAAGGCTGCAACTTGGTCTTCTCTTCATACTTTTTCCAAATTTTACAAATTTGACACTTTTGCTTCTTCGGAGGCTGTTTTTGGGAGAAAGGTTCTTCAGGCAGTGGTTCCTTCCGTATAAAGAGCCTGCCTGTCCCTCCCGTCATCCGTGTACTTTAGCTTTGGTATTGGTATCCCATAAGTAATGGATGATCCGTGGACTGGATACACTTAACAAGAGAAAACATAATTTATGCTTACCTGATAAATTTATTTCTCTTGTAGTGTATCCAGTCCACGGCCCGCCCTGTCACTTTAAGGCAGGTAATTTTTCCATTAAACTACAGTCACCACTGCACCCTATGGTTTTCCTTTCTCTGCATGTTTTCGGTCGAATGACTGGTAATGGCAGTTAGGGGAGGAGCTATATAGCAGCTCTGCTGGGTGAATCCTCTTGCACTTCCTGTTGGGGAGGAGTTAATATCCCATAAGTAATGGATGATCCGTGGACTGGATACACTACAAGAGAAATAAATTTATCAGGTAAGTGTATATATATATATATATATATATATATATATATATATATATATATATATATATATATATATATATATATATATATATATATATATATATATATATATATATATATATATATATATATATACACACATACATATACACACACAAACTTCAACGCCCGAACCACGTCCAGATTATGAAATAAACTCTCCTTCGAATTAGGGTTAGGACACAAAGAAGGAACTATTTCCTGATTGATGTTACCACTCGACACCACCTTGGGAAGGAATCCCAATCCAGTGCGAAGAACCTTATCGGCATGAAAAACCAAGTAGGAAAGCTCACATTGCAAGGCCGCCAACTCAGAGAGACTGCACGCCGATGCAATAGCCAGTAATAATAGCTCTTTCCATGAAAGAACTTTAATGTCAAGTGGGCAAGAACCAAGTTTAAGCTCCAAGGAGGAGCCAGATTCCTGAAAACAGGCCTGATCCTAACCAGAGCCTGAACAAAGGACTGAATGTCAGGAAGCTCTGCAAGCTTCCTATGCAACAGTACAGATAATGTAAAACCGTATCAGTTCAGCAACATTAGGAGTCCAGTGCACGTGAAGACAGGGAATCTGCCAGGCTCCCCCAATCACAATGGTATATACAAACTTGTCCACAGCACTGTTATTCTTTAATCACTTTATTCTCTGTTCAGGTACAGACATAAAATAGCGATGTTTCGAGTGTTGCCACTCTTAATCATGCTCATGAGCATGATTAAGAGTGGCAACACTCGAAACGTCGCTATTTTATGTCTGTACCTGAACAGAGAATAAAATGATTAAAGAATAAAAGTGCTGTGGACAAGTTTGTATGCACAACAGTACAGATAAAGCGGAGATCTGTCCCCTTAGGGAACGGGCGGCAAAACCCTTACCCAGACCGTCCTGGAGAAAGGCCAAAATCCTGGATAGCCTGACCTTATGCCAGGGATATCCTCGTTCCTCACACCAGGACAAGTAGGTCCTCCACACCTTGTGGTAGATGCGTCGAGTGACCAGCTTCCTGACCTGAACGAGAGTGTAAATCACTTTTTCCGAAAATCCTCTCTTGGTTAAAACTAGTCGTTCAATCTTCACGCAGTCCGCCTCAGAGAACCTAGATTTTGATGTAGAAAGGGACCTTGAACCACCAGATCCCTGCGACAAGGTAGCTTCAACAGTGGAGATGATGACATTGCCACCAGATCCGCAAACCACATCCTCCAAGGCCACGACGGAGCAATCAGAATAGCCGAAGCTTGCTCCTGCTTGATGCTGGCCACTTCCCGAGGTAGAAGAGGTAACGGTGGAAATATGTAAATTAGGTTGAAGTCCCAGGGTACCGCCAAGGCATATATCAGTTCCGCCTGGGGATCCCTGGATTGCGACCCTTATCTGGGTAGCTTGCAATCGAGTCTGGACGCCATGAGATCTCTCTCTGGCGTCCATCTGCTGCAGATTTCTGCAAACATCTCGGGATGGAGGGACCATTCCCCTGGATGAAACGTCTGTCTGCTCAGAAAATCCGCTTCCCAATTTTCAACACCCGGAATGTCAATTGCTGAGAGAGAACTGTGAGTCTCCGCCCACTCCAGAATCCAAGATACTTCCCTCATGGCCAGGGAGCTTCTCGCCTCCCCCCCCGATGGTTTATGCAAGCCACCGAGGTAATGTTGTCCGACTGGAATCTGAAGAATCGGGACGACCCCAGCAGGGGTAAAGCCCTCAGAGCGTTGAATATCGCTCGAAGATCCAAAATATTTACTTGATAGACTTGATTCTTCTCAAGTCCATCTGTCTTGTGCCCTTCTGGCACCCCAAACAGCTCCCCATCCTGATAGACTTGCATCCATGGTCACAATCTCCAAGGATGGTCTCAAAAAGGATGTCCCCTGTGACAGCTGCCCTGGTCGGGTCCACCAAGATAGAGGCTCCCTCAACGGTCTGTTTAGAGATATCTGTTGGACAGATCTGAACGATCGCTGTTCCATTGTCTCAACATGCACAGCTGAAGAGGTCTGAGATGGAACCTGGCAAATGGAATGACATCTATGCTGGTTACCATGAGCCCGATCACCTCCATACACCTGGCTACAGATGTCCCGGAGGATGTCTGAAGAGCTAGACAGTTGGACGCAAGCTTGCAGCGTGTCTGATCTGTCAAAAATATCTTCATGGCTGAAGAATCTATTATCGTACCCAGAAATTCCACCCTGTTGCTGGGGACCAATGAACTCTTTCCTTCGTTTATCTTCCAGCCGTGGGATTGAAGGATAAGAGCTCTCGAGTGATCCTCCGCAAGACTGTAGGACAGAGCCTGGACCAGGATATCGTTCAGATAAGTTGCCACTGCAATTCCTCTGGCTCTTGCTACTGTGAGAAGAGCTCCCAGAACCTTTGTGAAGACTCTTGGGGCAGTCGCCAGATTAAACGGAAGGGCCACAAACTGGTAGTGCTGGTCCAGGAAGGCGAATCTTAGAAACCTGAAGTGATCCTTGTGTGAGGCAAGAAGGCACCCTTGCCACCCGTGACCATAGATATGATAGAATCCAGGCCCAGGACAAACAAAACCTACCCCTTAAATGGGAGGGAAAGCAAGCGAGACTTAGAAGTCATCTCCACAGACCACGACTTTAGTCAAAGCGCTGCAGGCTAAAACAGAAAAACCTGACGTCTTAGCATTCAGGTGAATTATCTGCATGTTAGCATCACAAATTAACGAATGTGCCACTCTTAAGGCCTTGATTCATTCTAGAATTTCATTGAGAGGAATCTCCACCTCGACCATAGCTGATAAGGAGTGTCACACCAGTAATTAGCCGCACCAGCCACCGCCGGTTGAAAAACGAACCCTGTGACAAAACATCTTCCACAGCATGGACTCCATCTTTTTATCCATGGGTTCCTTGAAAGAGGAGCTATCCTCTAGCAGAATAGTCGTTCTCTTAGCAAGCGTTGAGATAGCACCATCCACCTTAGGGACAGTTCCCCACAGTTCAAGCTGCGCATCCGGAACAGGGAAAAGCTTTTTAAAAGAAGAAGAGGGGGAAAAGGGCGAACCAAGTTTCTCCCATTCATTCTTAATAATGTTAGCCATTTTGATGGGAACCGGGAAGGCCTGGGGGACTACCCTGTCCTCATAAACCCTATTCAGTTTAGGGATCGAAGGTTCCTCCGGTAGTTTCGGTTCCGGAACATCCAACGTAGCAAGACCCTCATTTAGCAGAAAGCGCAAATGCTCCATCTTAAATTTGAAATCTGGCTCCTCCGCAGATGGAGGCCTAGACGTAGCAGATTCCGACCCAGAAGCGACATCCTCCGATAAGTCTGAGTTGTCCTCCTCAGCAGATAATCTGTCCGAGACATAGACCCCAGAGACGGATAGCAGTGCAGTACCTTCCGCTTGCATTTAGTAGGGCGAGGCATCGCATTAATGGCCGCAGAAACCGCCGCCTATAATTGATCGGCGAAGTATGGAGGCCAAAGGACCTCTCCCGCAGGAGGATTAGTAAGACAATGGGGAACTGCGTTTGTAATTGGAGATGATTGCAGGGAACGCACCTCGGGGGGCGGGGAGCCCTCAGTCGTATGTCAAAGCATGTGGAACAGAGTTGCGTGGGCGGTTCGACTGGAACCTCCTCATAATAAACACAGTTAATGGGTTTGGATAAAGAGGGAGTATCCTCTAACATAGAGTCCTCCATAGCTTGCGCCATTATTACGGACTTGATCAAAAATAAATGGCACCTTTATATCCCAATGGCCAGGGCACTCACCACCTCCTATGACCCGGAGTAAAAAGAAACCGCTTTCGTCTCCTTCGACAGCAGTTCGAGAAAGAGGAAGTTGCAGATGCCACACCCGGACACATGGGAGTGCCATGCAGGACCGCCCCTGCACTCGAGAGAAGGACGTGCCAAAAAAGCCTGCCTCAATCTCTCGCTAATGAACTGTTCCACACTGACGGAGCAATAGTATGCATAATAATATCCCCCCTGTTCAACAGCCCCTTCCGAGAGTATTACCCTAGATTCTATAAAGATAAAAGGAGCCAAACTGTGACCCTGCCTTCTTGCGTTTAAAAAAAATAAATAAATATATATATATATATATATATATATATATATATATATATATATATATATATATATATATATATATATATATATATATATATATATATATATATATATATATATATATATATATATATAAAACGATCTTACCAGAATCAATGCCGTGGAGCAGGAACACAGCCCTTCAAGTGTGATAGGGTAGTAGCATCGCTCCTGACATTGACTTAAGAAAAGCAGGCAGCGAAACTCGTCAACGCTGATTGCTAATGCAGCTGTTAAATTGAGTACCCACCAAATCTTCACCTCCTCAATGAACAAAGGCAAAGAGAATGACTGGGGGTTGTGGGTGAAGGAGTGATACTTAACAGTTTAACTGTGGGGCTCTTTGCCTCCTCCTGCTGGCCAGGAGTGATATTCCCAACAGTAATTGAAGATGATGCCGTGGACTCACAATATCTTAGAAAAGAAATTAAGTTAATTCCAATAAACACTCATCCTGCAATTATAGGATTAGAGTTAGATTACATTTGATTAGTAAGCTTTACCAATGCTCTGTTCACATTTCCAACTCCATAGACTTTGAGTAGGACATGTAAAGAGAGCATTGGTAAAGCTTACCAGTCAAATGTAATCTGGCCAATAGTGTTGTCCCCCATGATTAAACAGTGCACTGTTCTACTTTTAACTGTATTACATGTTTAGTTGGTTGCAATTTTATTTTTGTTAATATATTTTAATGTAATATTTTTATTTTTAAACATGTTCTGTGAACTTTGTGACAAATAAAACCGTATTATTAATTCATAATGTCTTTTGAGTTACAGTCCTTCATAATTATAAAGAAGGAATCTTAAATAATTAGTCTGTATTGTGCTTGGTAAACTGTCACAGGACAAAAAAAAATAAGTATCGGTGAGTATTTGAAAACAAGTATCGGTACTTGTACTCCGTCTTAAAAAAAATGATATCTGTGCAACCCTACTTTCAGACATAGAATTTTTGCACATTATAGGAGGAGGCATAGTGACTACAACTGCAGAGCACAACAACCTTTAAAACCTGGAGCAAAATCTAAAGCACTTCCTTGTATTGAGGGAACAGAGGGAGGACAGATTCCTTTAAAGTTAAGAGCTGCATTAGACAATGCTTGATGTGATCCATTCAGGAATTGTAGAGCTGTAACAATCCTACAAAACTGAAATAAAATTGGTATAAATGGATACACTCTAAAGGAGAATTCAAAGTAGAGGGGAAATATAAGCAACTTATATGAATAAATCTTGTCACTTGCATCTGAGAATGGCAAGAACTGAATGGCAGAGCATAATGGAGTGAAATGCAACCATTGCCTCAGCACACAACAGTTTTAAAATAGCAGTAGTGCAGTTAAAACCGCCTAACAGAAAACAGTAAAATGGAACATGCAAAAAAAAAAAAAAAGTGCGCGCTATGCAGAGTAAATAAAATGGCCCACATAAAGCTCTGCTCACACTAGACAACACAAACTATGAAATAGGCCAACACGCACTACCAATACGTTACCGTTGTGCGCACAAGGCTAAATGCTGATATGCGCTAATATTGTGCACACTAGGCTAAGAGCCATTGCGCGATACCATTGAGTGCACTAGACAAAAGACAATGTGACGAGGCATGCACTATACAAAAAGGACGTCACGCCATATCACAGAACACAGCAAACTAAGTGCCAGCACTTTACTATTGTGTGCACTAGATAAGAGCTGATGTGTGCTACCAACGTGCGTACTAGACTTGAAACCCCCTACCAAACCACACACTAAACCAAGTGCCAACACTGCAAAAAAAGCAAAATAAACAAATTCCACTAGTAACAATATCTCTGAATTGTATAAATAGATTATTATGTAACATTTAAAATAGTCTAAGAGGTGGTAAAATGTCTGCAGATGTCCCCTGGCTATGATGTACCTCAAAGGTGGTGTACCTGCTAATAATCTGTGGGCTATGTTAGTGCATCAAATGGCTGCAGTTACCTCAGAAAAGACTGCTTCCAGTAGAGAGCTCATTCATTGTTGTGAACATCACAGCAGAGGATGTGTGGAGTGTATTGACGACCCAACAGGAGGAGGCTAAGGACTTGTCCCTGCGATACCTGTGGTAGGCTTGAGACTGACTTAATTGGGAGTGTCACTACCCCATACTCTAATCTCCCCTCTGACTCAGTGGCAAATCTCTGAGAGGAACATGGGCTTCAAATTGGTCTGAGGACCCCTCTCAGTGAAGAATTTAGAGCACCTCAATTCTTTACCATCGTACTGTGGAGGCAAATACCAAAGAGGTGGGAGGTATTAAGTTTCCAGAGCTTTGTGAATCTTTGCCTCCTCCTAGTGGCCAGGTGTTGAATACTAGGAGTAATGGTTTATGGATTCTCACCCCCTTAAAAAAGAAAAACTTAACGCTCAGGCTGCACAACAAACCTTTAACCTCTTAAGGACATATGACGGAATTTTTCCGTCATAAAACAATTGAGCAAACTGAAAGCTGTGTCCTTAAAGGGTTAAAAGAGCTGAAAATAAACACACATAAAACTCCAAAATTTTACTCTGTGTGCCCTAAAAAGTATAAAAAAAACCAGCGATACACTCAGGCATTTAACATCAAGTCTCTTTAACCGACAGTCTACTGTCAATAAACCCTTTATTACCCATTCTCCAATTTTGCATAACAAACACGGTTATATTAACATACTTTTTACCTCTGTGATTACCTATTATCCAAGTCTCTTCAGGCTACCCCTTATTTTTATTAATTTATTATGATTTATTTATAAAGTGCCAACAGATTACGCAGCACTGTTCATGGGTACAAAGATACAAAAGTACAACAAAATACAATACAATACAATATTAGACAAAATTAAACAACAAATAGAGGGGAAATGGAGGGCCCTGTTCCCGTGGGAACTAACAATCTAAATGGGTAGGAGGGTGAGAAACAGGAGGTGGGGGACTGCAAAGGTGATAATGATGTTAGTGTGGAGTTAGATGAAGGCAACTATTAGGCAAGTGGAATTTATTTGTTACTGATTTAGTGATAGGCTTCCGTGAACAAAAAGGTCTTTAGTAAACGTTTAAAAGGAGGACAGATAAGGGGAGAGTGACAGCTCAAGGAAGTGAGTTCCAGAGGGTTGGTGCCACACGAGAGAAGTCCTGTAGTCTAGCATGGGAGGAGGAGGTCATTGTTAAATCTTAGGGGGCGGGCTGGAGTATATTTGTTGATGAGTCAGGACAGGTTGGTGGGGGCTGCGTTGGTAAGGGCTTTGTAGGTCAAGGTGAGAATTTTGAATTTAATTCTGCTGTGAATGGGGAGCCAGTGAAGGGACTCGCAGAGAGATGCAGCAGATACAGAGCGTCGTGTGGATGAGTCTAGCAGAGGCATTTAGGATGGATTGAAGTGGGGAGAGGCAGGATAGAGGAAGGCCAGTTAGTAGGTTTTTACAGTAGTCGAGTCGGGTAATTAAATCACCACACACTTCCGGGCGTCACTCACTTGCAGAGAGAGGAGGATCAGCAGACATGAAAAACTCCCAAATTCAAAGAGGTAAAAACGGATTTATTGGTGACAAGGTTAAAAACAAAATAGAGCCTTAGCTCATAATCGCAAACCGGGGTCACAGAACAGCAATAGCAGACATGTTTCGTGTGGTTCCTCCACACTTGATCACTGCTGATTTCTGCTGATTCTGTGACCTGTTTTAAAAGCACTAGACATTCGCCAATTAGTTAATTAGTGAATAAGTTAAAAACTATGTAGTTAACCCCTTCTTGCCCAAATGTGATTATATATGTTTTTACTCCTAGATAGGCTAATACATATACCTGACCTGAACAGTTTACTAGTATATTAAATGGGCATATAGTAATTATTTATTAGTGATAGACTAAGCTTATTCTATATTTAGATAATATTAACAAACAGAGGCAGAGGTGACATATAGAGTTAAACCCTATTTAGAGTGTTACATATAGTGAGACAGTTATGTGTATTTATATGTTTATCTGTTTCCTTTTATTATATATATATGATTTTTAAATTCTTTTTAGATGGTTTTAAGATGCACATTTATATATATATATGTGCCTCCTTATAATCAACTTTGTAAATTCTGTCACCTCCTCTTTTGTGTGGAGGGACATGATCAATAGCCTGGATAGACAAAAGTGAGGCATCCCCTGCATGTTTTGATTTAAAATGTCTGGATACAGGTGTATCCGTGTCAGGGTCCTCAATATCCCGAATATGTTCTAGTGCCCTGTCCTTCAGGTGGCGTTTTGTTTTGCCTACATATTGAATCTGGCACCCCCTACAGGTGAGGAGGTAGATGACATGATTAGACTTGCAGTTTAATCTAAACCTGATGTCATATGTGCATCTAGTTGTTGTTGAAGTAAAAGTAGTACCCTCTACTACATGATTACATGTTTTACAACGCTGTGCTTTACATTTGTAGAACCCTACCCTATGGGGTAACCATGTTCTATTCTTCTCTATTGGTAAATCTGAGGGTGCCACAATATTGCCAATGGTCTTAATTTTCCTTGCAACAAATTTGCAATTTTGTGTGATGTTTTCTAAATTGTAATCAGTGGTCAAAATAGGAAGGCTTTTTCTTATGATGTTACATATTTTTCTATATTCTAGACTGTATGGGGTACTGAACACAATTTTATTCTCCCCTTTTGGCCTTTGCTGGACACTTTGTTTTTTATATTTTAATAAACTATCTCGTGGTATTAAATCCACTTCTCTCTTTGTGTCTTTTAATAGGCTCTCCGGGTACCCTCTACTGAGTAGTCTCTCCTCTAGTACCTCACATTGTTCCTCGTATATTTTGGTGTCTGAACAAACCCTTTTGGTTCTAATGTATTGTCCTTTGGGGATAGCTTTTTTAACATGCCATGGATGGTTTGACTTAAAATTCAAAATTGTATTCCCCCCTGTAGGCTTCCTATAGAGGGTAGTACTGACAGTCTTTGTAGTTGTATCTACTTGGAGGGCCAGATCTAGGAATACTGTATTTTTGTCACTTTGTACATAGGTGAATTTTAGATTTTTATCATTAGTGTTAATGATGTTTATAAACATATTAACTGTTTCCTCGTCACCATCCCACACCACCAGCAGGTCATCAATATATCTTCCATAATACACTATATGTTCTTTGAGGGGGTTGTCATCTCCATAGACGTGGGCGACCTCCCACCAACCCATAAATAGGTTGGCGTAGGACGGGGCAAACTTAGCCCCCATGGCCGTCCCACGCCTCTGGAGATAACACCCCCCCTCGAACATAAAGAAATTGTGTGTAAGTAAAAATTCAATTGCAGTAAGTAAAAAATATTTAACATCTTCAGCATAGTTTGAAAAATTGTTCAAAAAATATGTCACTGCTGCTAATCCCTGATGGTGTGGGATGGATGTGTATAGGGATGTAACATCTATAGTTAATGAAGCGATATGTGTCCTTACATTTTAATGCTTTCATTTGATTTAATACTTGTGTGGAGTCACGAATATAACTCATTAGTTCTACAACCAGTGGTTGGAGGAATGTGTCTACTAATTCGGACAGGGGTTCAAGTAATGACCCTAATCCCGATATGATCGGACGACCGGGTGGGTTTTTGGTGTCCTTATGCAATTTAGGGACAAAGTAAAAAATGGGTGTATATGGGTTGACAGGTAGTAGAGTGTCTAGCTGGGATTCCTTGAAGGCCCCTGCTTGTTGTCCTAGTGTAAGGATATCAGCTAGTTGAGCTTTAAATTTTTGTGTTGGGTTAAAGGTAAGTTTGGTGTACACATCTTTGTCATTTAACTGGCGGAAAGCCTCTGATACGTAGTATTCGCGGTCCATAACCACTACGTTCCCCCCCTTGTCTGATTCCTTTATTACAATGTTGGTGTTCTCCCCCAACCCTTTTAATGTCATGTGTTGTTTATGTGTTAAATTTAATTTGTATACATCCCTGGTAGCTTTTTCATTTGTTACCTTTTCTGAGAGTATTTTTAGTTTGTTTTCTACTGTCCGCTGGAAAACCTCTATACTTTTGCTTCTACTGTTCACCGGGTAGAAAGCACTTTTTTTCATACTTGGTTTAAATGTTGGAGGAATTGTCTTAACTTCTTCCTCAGCTGTGTTTTCATTTAACATTGTAGTAAGGTCTAATAAAAGACATTGTTCTTCAAAGGGAAGTTGATTTCTATTGTCAATTTGGTGTGCCTGTGCCTCATCCCTATTGACCTGTTCGGCCGCGTCCTGGGGCTTTGAGAAATGATTCTTCAAAGTTAACTTTCTCACAAATTTATTTACATCATGGACGGTGCCGAACAGGTCAAAGTGGGTTGTAGGGGCAAATCCCAGACCTAAACCCAGTACCTCTACCTCTGTGGCTGTTAGGTCGTATTTGGAAAGGTTTATCACATTCTTTATGCATACTTCTTTATTTGGTTGCGTGTCTGATACCTCCCCACCATACCTCCCCTTCTGCCTGTGTCTCCCCCTACTGCCCCTTGTTGTTTTTTTCTTTTGGGTTTTGTCCCCATGCGCCCTTTTTTTGACTGATTTTCACTGACTTCTAATGGATTATCTAGTACTGACATGCCCTCCAAATGTACCACCTCATCATTGGAATCGTGCTCGGAGGTGTCAACGTCATATTCTGTTTCTGCAACCTGTACTTTTTTATTGCCTTTTTTTGGCTGTACATCCATCTTGTGTCTTTGAAACATATGACGCTGACCCCTCCCTGCACTTTGCCATCTATAGACTTTATCATGTTCATAATCTCATTTATCCCTTGATAGTTTTTGCTTTTTAAAAGCCCAAAGATCTTTAGTAAATTTTGACATATTTTCTTCAAATTTCTTATCATAAGTAATAAACTCTTTATCTGTCTGAAACATTTGTAAGTCTCTTTGTACTGTCTTAATATGATCAATGGACTCTCTCCTCTGCTGTTTTTTATATTCCACCAGCAGATCTATCAAGGCAAAGGAACATGTGTCTAAAATTTGGTTCCATTTTTTGATAAAGTCCATATCTGTTACAAGGAATGATGGAAATTTCCTTATTCTTAATCCTCTTGGGATCCTTTTTTGTACATTAGGAAAGTCTTTATGTCTAGGTCTAGTTTAATGTCTTTTCTCCTCAATTCATCCATCTGGAAAAACAAGTCATCTAAAGTGCTCTCATTTTCTGACAATATGTCATCCACCTCTTGGTCATAGCCCTTTAACGATGCCTCCAGGTCCTTAAACACAAATCCTTGTGTATGTTCAGTCATGTCCGGTATATATGTTTTAGCCTAGTTACAAAGGTAGTAAGTCTCTTGTCACCAAAATAAGCTTATATGCAAGATGCAATTTGGTAAGTCCATATATGTATTCAACAGTAAACGGGGTCTTTTTAATAATGGTAAATACCCCTTAAATGAATAAACTGCTGCTTACGGTAAATGAGTATGAACATGAGCCACGCACTATCCTTACGCTAATACAGCTCCACGGACTAATGATTCATCAATAGTACCCCGTATGTAGTCTTGCAGCCACTCCACAGACGTATGATTCACAGTATATACAACAAAAGTGGCGCTTACCGGTCCGGGGTCTCTTCACCGTGTTCTCGAGCGGCGTGTCTTCAGCGTTGGCTCAGCTCAGCTTCTCCGTCTTGTCTCCTCACTGTCAGGAGCCCAGCAATAGCGCCTACGTCTCAGGCGCAGACTCAGGATCCAATCACCACACATTTCCGGGCGTCACTCACTTGCAGAGAGAGGAGGATCAGCAGACATGAAAAACTCCCAAATTCAAAGAGGTAAAAACGGATTTATTGGTGACAAGGTTAAAAACAAAATAGAGCCTTAGCTCATAATCGCAAACCGGGGTCACAGAACAGCAATAGCAGACATGTTTCGTGTGGTTCCTCCACACTTGATCACTGCTGATTTCTGCTGATTCTGTGACCTGTTTTAAAAGCACTAGACATTCGCCAATTAGTTAATTAGTGAATAAGTTAAAAACAATGTAGTTAACCCCTTCTTGCCCTAATGTGATTATATATGTTTTTACTCCTAGATAGGCTAATACATATACCTGACCTGAACAGTTTACTAGTATATTAAATGGGCATATAGTAATTATTTATTAGTGATAGACTAAGCTTATTCTATATTTAGATAATATTAACAAACAGAGGCAGAGGTGACAGAGTTAAACCCTATTTAGAGTGTTACATATAGTGAGACAGTTATGTGTATTTATATGTTTATCTGTTTCCTTTTATTATATATATATGATTTTTAAATTCTTTTTAGATGGTTTTAAGATGCACATTTTATTTATATATATATATATATATATATATATATATATATATATATATATATATATATATATATATATATATATATATATATATATATATATATATATATATATATATATATATATATATATATATATACACATACATATGTGCCTAAGTGATTTTAGATCAATTTTAAATGAACAGATTCACATCACTCTCTTTGTTAATACACAGAGGTGATCTGGTATTCAGCAGAAAGATCCACTGTGCCTCCTTATAATCAAGTTTGTAAATTCTGTCACCTCCTCTTTTGTGTGGAGGGACATGATCAATAGCCTGGATAGACAAAAGTGAGGCATCCCCTGCATGTTGATTTAAAATGTCTGGATACAGGTGTATCCGTGTCAGGGTCCTCAATATCCCGAATATGTTCTAGTGCCCTGTCCTTCAGGTGGCGTTTTGTTTTGCCTACATATTGAATCTGGCACCCCCTACAGGTGAGGAGGTAGATGACATGATTAGACTTGCAGTTTAATCTAAACCTGATGTCATATGTGCATCTAGTTGTTGAAGTAAAAGTAGTACCCTCTACTACATGATTACAACTCTGTGCTTTACATTTGTAGAACCCTACCCTATGGGGTAACCATGTTCTATTCTTCTCTATTGGTAGAGACACGCAGCTCGAGAACACGGTGAAGAGACCCCGGACCGGTAAGCGCCACTTTTGTTGTATATACTGTGAATCATACGTCTGTGGAGTGGCTGCAAGACTACATACGGGGAACTATTGATGAATCATTAGTCCGTGGAGCTGTATTAGCGTAAGGATAGTGCGTGGCTCATGTTCATACTCATTTACCGTAAGCAGCAGTTTATTCATTTAAGGGGTATTTACCACTATTAAAAAGACCCCGTTTACTGTTGAATACATATATGGACTTACCAAATTGCATATAAGCTTATTTTGGTGACAAGAGACTTACTACCTTTGTAACTAGGCTAAAACATATATACCGGACATGACTGAACATACACAAGGATTTGTGTTTAAGGACCTGGAGGCATCGTTAAAGGGCTATGACCAAGAGGTGGATGACATATTGTCAGAAAATGAGAGCACTTTAGATTACTTGTTTTTCCAGATGGATGAATTGAGGAGAAAAGACATTAAACTAGACCTAGACATAAAGACTTTCCTAATGTACAAAAAAGGATCCCAAGAGGATTAAGAATAAGGAAATTTCCATCATTCCTTGTAACAGATATGGACTTTATCAAAAAATGGAACCAAATTTTAGACACATGTTCCTTTGCCTTGATAGATCTGCTGGTGGAATATAAAAAACAGCAGAGGAGAGAGTCCATTGATCATATTAAGACAGTACAAAGAGACTTACAAATGTTTCAGACAGATAAAGAGTTTATTACTTATGATAAGAAATTTGAAGAAAATATGTCAAAATTTACTAAAGATCTTTGGGCTTTTAAAAAGCAAAAACTATCAAGGGATAAAAGAGATTATGAACATGATAAAGTCTATAGATGGCAAAGTGCAGGGAGGGGTCAGCGTCATATGTTTCAAAGACACAAGATGGATGTACAGCCAAAAAAAGGCAATAAAAAAAGTACAGGTTGCAGAAACAGAATATGACGTTGACACCTCCGAGCACGATTCCAATGATGAGGTGGTACATTTGGAGGGCATGTCAGTACTAGATAATCCATTAGAAGTCAGTGAAAATCAGTCAAAAAAAGGGCGCATGGGGACAAAACCCAAAAGAAAAAAACAACAAGGGGCAGTAGGGGGAGACACAGGCAGAAGGGGGGGTATGGTGGGGAGGTATCAGACACGCAACCAAATAAAGAAGTATGCATAAAGAATGTGATAAACCTTTCCAAATACGACCTAACAGCCACAGAGGTAGAGGTACTGGGTTTAGGTCTGGGATTTGCCCCTACAACCCACTTTGACCTGTTCGGCATCGTCCATGATGTAAATAAATTTGTGAGAAAGTTAACTTTGAAGAATCATTTCTCAAAGCCCCAGGACGCGGCCGAACAGGTCAATAGGGATGAGGCACAGGCACACCAAATTGACAATAGAAATCAACTTCCCTTTGAAGAACAATGTCTTTTATTAGACCTTACTACAATTTTAAATGAAAAACACAGCTGAGGAAGAAGTTAAGACAATTCCTCCAACATTTAAACCAAGTATGAAAAAAAGTGCTTTCTACCCAATGAACAGTAGAAGCAAAAGTATAGAGGTTTTCCAGCGGACAGAAGAAAACAAACTAAAAATACTCTCAGAAAAGGTAACAAAAGAAAAAGCTACCAGGGATGTATACAAATTAAATTTAACACAAACACCACATGACATTAAAAGGGTTGGGGGAGAACACCAACATTGTAATAAAGGAATCAGACAAGGGGGGGGAACGTAGTGGTTATGGACCGCGAATACTACGTATCAGAGGCTTTCCGCCAGTTAAATGACAAAGATGTGTACACCAAACTTACCTTTAACCCAACACAAAAATTTAAAGCTCAACTAGCTGATATCCTTACACTAGGACAACAAGCAGCGGCCTTCAAGGAATCCCAGCTAGACACTATATTTTGACCACTGATTACAATTTAGAAAACATCACACAAAATTGCAAAAAGGAAAAATAAGACCATTGGCAATATTGTGGCACCCTCAGATTTACCAATAGAGAAGAATAGAACATGGTTACCCCATAGGGTAGGGTTCTACAAATGTAAAGCACAGCGTTGTAAAACATGTAATCATGTAGTAGAGGGTACTACTTTTACTTCAACAACAACTAGATGCACATATGACATCAGGTTTAGATTAAACTGCAAGTCTAATCATGTCATCTACCTCCTCACCTGTAGGGGGTGCCAGATTCAATATGTAGGCAAAACAAAACGCCACGTGAAGGACAGGGCACTAGAACATATTCGGGATATTGAGGACCCTGACACGGATACACCTGTATCCAGACATTTTAAATCAAAACATGCAGGGGATGCCTCACTTTTGTCTATCCAGGCTATTGATCATGTCCCTCCACAGAAAAGAGGAGGTGACAGAATTTACAAAGTTGATTATAAGGAGGCACAGTGGATCTTTCTGCTGAATACCAGATCACCTCAAAGAGAGTGATGTGAATCTGTTCATTTAAAATTTATCTAAAATCACTTAGGCACATATGTATCAATATATATATATATATATATATATATATATATATATATATATATATATATATATATATATATATATATATATATATATATATATATATATATATATATATATATATATATATATATATAAATAAATAAAATGTGCATCTTAAAACCATCTAAAAAGAATTTAAAAATCATATATATATATATATATATATATATATATATATATATATAAATAATAAAAGGAAACAGATTAACATATAAATACACATAACTGTCTCACTATATGTAACACTCTAAATAGTGTTTAACTCTATATGTCACCTCTGCCTCTGTTGGTTTTTATCTATATTATCTAAATATAGAATAAGCTTAGTCTATCACTAATAAATAATTACTATATGCCCATTTAATATACTAGTAAACTGTTCAGGTCAGGTATATGTATTAGCCTATCTAGGAGTAAAAACATATATAATCACATTAGGGCAAGAAGGGGTTAACTACATTGTTTTTAACTTATTCACTAATTAACTAATTGGCGAATGTCTAGTGCTTTTAAAACAGGTCACAGAATCAGCAGAAATCAGCAGTGATCAAGTGTGGAGGAACCACACGAAACATGTCTGCTATTGCTGTTCTGTGACCCCGGATTGCGATTATGAGCTAAGGCTCTATTTTGTTTTTAACCTTGTCACCAATAAAGCCGTTTTTACCTCTTTGAATTTGGGAGTTTTTCATGTCTGCTGATCCTCCTCTCTCTGCAAGTGAGTGACGCCCGGAAGTGTGTGGTGATTGGATCCTGAGTCTGCGCCTGAGACGTAGGCGCTATTGCTGGGCTCCTGACAGTGAGGAGACAAGACGGAGAAGCTGAGCCAACGCTGAAGACACGCCGCTCGAGAACACGGTGAAGAGACCCCGGACCGGTAAGCGCCACTTTTGTTGTATATACTGTGAGTCGGGTAATTACTAGGGGAGTGGATTAGCTGTTTAGCAGTTTCAGCTATCAGGCGAATTTTGGAGATAAGCGTAGGTGGTTGGGACAGAATGAATAGAGAAATTGGATGTGGGGTATGAAGGACAGATTGGAGTCAAGTGTAACTCCTAGGCAGCGGACTTGGGGTGATGGGGAGATAGTGATGTCATCAACAGTGATAGAAAAGTTAGAAACTGGAGTAGAATTAGAGAGGGGGGGATTAGAAGGAGCTAAGTCTTGCACATGTTGATTTTTAGGTGGTGAGAGGCCATCCAGGAAGAAATGCCAGATAAGCAGTCGCTGATTTGAGAAAGGAAAGAAGGAAAGAGTGCAGGGGTGGATAGGTAGATCTGATTATCATCAACATAGAGGTGATAGTTAAAGCCATAGCTACTGATAAGTTTACCCAGTGAGGAAGTATAAATAGAGAAGAGTAGAGGACCCAGAACAGAGTCTTGAAGTACTCCGACAGAGACAATAAAGAGGAGTCACCGCCAGCAAAGGAGACTGAAAAGGACCTTTTAGAGAGAGATAAGAGTGGATCCAGGAGAGGGCAGTGTCACAGAGCCCAATGGGAGCTGAGAGTCCGTAGGAGAAGGAGATGGTCAATTGTGTCAAAGGAAACAGAAAGGTCGAGTTTACAAACTTAAGGATTGTTTACAAAGAGATGGCTAAAATAAATAAATCTGCCCAATAAGATTGGAAAGTTGTTACAGGAGACAGAAAATGCAAACGTTTAATGAACTTTATTTTGAGAAAATGGTTGGTGGTTTTTGATAGCGAAGGAAAGCAGGTCCTCAAACGCTGTTGATAGCTGTCTGATCAGACAATCCAGGCAGTAGAGAAGCTAAGAATATTCTCAGTTCTCATTCAGAAATGTAATGCCCCTTATAACCAACATGCTAGTAGTAAGAATTAGCCTTAACAGTTTAATGCCTTCAGGAAGACATACCATTATCAGTTCTTGGAAGGGATCCCCCCACATGAACCTGTGTAATAAGTTAATAATGCTTACCACCAAAATTTGGTGTGAGGCAAGAGTGATACACAAGTCTGGGGTACTTAGCACTTTTTGCCTATGATTAAGTGATTTACAAAATCAACAAAGAAGTTGTTAGTACCTTTCCAGTTAAATAGCATGAACTTTGAGCAAAAAGTAACATTTTATAAGTAACGTTTACTTGCCTTTTTACTATAGTTGTAGTACAAAAGGTATCCTTTGATACACCCCCCAAATTAAACAAGTGAATACTTACAATGAACTTTATTTGGAGTTGTCTGTTTCCTCCGGGACATCTTCTGTCCTCCTGGGACTGACACTTCCAGGATACCCCAACAGTGTTGCAATCACTCATCTGCTAACTGTAGAAATAAGGATTGTTTACAAAGAGAAGGCTAAAATAAATAAATCTGCCCAATAAGATTGGAAAGTTGTTACAGGAGACAGAAAATGCAAACCATGAGTAACTATTAAAAGGTACATTAAAAAAGGACCACTCAATGCAGTAGAATAACACAATTAAATAATATAAAGACAAAGCAATAACACATACTCTGAATTTCAAATGAGCAGTATATTTTTTAGGTTGGTAAATACTAATATTAACTAGCTCTAGAAAGGGGTGCTATAATGTTATTGGACAAAGATAAATATATATATATATATATATATATATATATATATATATATATATATATATATATATATATATATATATATATATATATATATATATATATATATATATATATATATATCCCTCAGTTTACGCCGGGGTTAGGTTCCAGAAGGAATGGTTGTAAATCAAAACCATTGTAAATTGAAACCCAGTTTATAATGTAAGTCAATGGGAAGTGAGGGAGTTAGGTTCCAGGCCCCTCTCAAAATTGTCATAAGTAAAACACCTAAACATTATTTTTAAAGCTTTGAAATGAAGACTTTAAATGCTAAACAGCATTTTAAACCTAATAAAATAATCACACAACACAGACTTTACTTGCATTTTTCTGCAAACAATTCGTTCTATGCATTTCAATCTGGACTGATTTATACACAGGAAAATCTTGTTCCTTTGAAAACTGATCGATAGCTCAGGTCTAGTTACACAAGTTAATTTCAGCTTGCTTGGCTTGAATATCTTTGCTGCAACACAAGCGGACAGCTCCACCTACTGGCTATTTTAATCAGTGCACTGCTTCTCAATAGCAGTGACATGACTGGAAAAAAAGGTTGTTATTCTGAAACGATGCAAATTGAACCATTGTAAACCGAGGGCCGTGTGTGTGTGTGTGTGTATGTATATATATATATATATATATATATATATATATATATATATATATATATATATATATATATATATATATATATATATATATATATATATATATATATATATATATATATATATATATATATATATATATATATATATATATATATATATATATATATATATATATGTGTGTGTATACACACACAAATATATACAGGTGGCCCTCGTTTTACAACGGTTCAATTTACACCGTTTCAGAATAACAACCTTTTTCCAGTCATGTGACTGCTATTGAAAAGCATTGAGAAGCAGTGCATTTATTAAAATACAGTAGGTGGAGCTGTCCGCTTGTGTTGCAGCAAAGCCAAGAAAGCTGAAATTAATCAGTTTAATCAGACCTGCGCTATCGAGCAGATTTCAAAGGAACAAGATCTTCCTATATATATTTTGTGTGTGTGTGTGTGTGTGTGAGAGATATAGATAGATAGATAGATATATATATATATATATATATATATATATATATATAAATAATTATTTCATGTAATTGGCAAGAGTCCATGAGCTAGTGACGTATGGGATATACAATCCTACCAGGAGGGGCAAAGTTTCCCAAACCTCAAAATGCCTATAAATACACCCCTCACCACACCCACAATTCAGTTTAACAAACTTTGCCTCCTATGGAGGTGGTGAAGTAAGTTTGTGCTAAGATTTCTACGTTGATATGTGCTTCTCAGCATTGTTGAAACCCGATTCCTCTCAGAGTACAGCGAATGTCAGAGGGACGTGAAGGGAGTATCACTTATTGAATACGATGATTTCCCTAACGGGGGTCTATTTCATAGGTTCTCTATTATCGGTCGTAGAGATTCATCTCCTACCTCCCTTTTCAGATCGACAATATACTCTCAATTTACCATTACCTCTACTGATAACTGTTTTAGTACTGGTTTGGCTATCTGCTATATGTGGATGGGTGTCTTTTGGCAAGTATGTTTTTTTATTACTTAAGACACCTCAGCTATGGTTTGGCACTTTACATATATTTAGAACTTTATATAAATGCATATTGTACTTATATTTGCCATGAGTCAGGTTCATGTATTTCCTTCTGCAGACTGTCAGTTTCATATTTGGGGAATATAAACATTTTTTTAAGAAATTTATTTCTTACCTAGGGTTTAGTCTTTTTTTCAATTGACTACTTCTTGCAAATTGCGGGTGGTATTAGGCCCGCGGGTGCATCAAATGCTAAACTTTATTGCGTCATTCTTGGCGCGAAAAAATACGTCTATGACGCAACTTCATCATTTCCGGCGTCATACTTGACGCCGAGACCTTTCACACGGTTGCATCATTAGTGACGCGAGTGTCTCATTTCCGGTTATTTTTGGCACCAAAAAAGTTTAAGTTACGTTGAGCGTCATAATTGACGCCAAACGTTTTCATTATTTCAATACCCCATTGATGTTTGTCTCTTGCCTTTTTCTCTATCAGAGGGCTATGCTATTTGCATTTTTTTCCCATTCCTGAAACTGTCATATACGGAAATAGATAATTTTGCTTTATATGTTGTTTTTTCTCTTACAATTTAAATGATATCTCAATCTGATCCTGCCTCAGAAGTTTCTGCTGGAACATTGCTGCCTGACATCGGTTCTACCAAAGCTAAGTGCATTTGTTGTAAAATTGTAGAATTTATTTCGCCGAATGTCATTTGTAATAGTTGTCATGATAAACTCTTACATGCAGATAGTGTTATCCATCAGTAATAGTACATTGCCAGTTGCAGTTCCTTCAACTTCTAATGTGCATGATATACCTGTGAATTTTAAAGAATTTGTTTCTGATTCTATACTGAAGTCTTTGTCTGCCTTTCCACCTTTTAATAAACGTAAAAGGTCTTTTAAAACTACTCATGTTGTTGGTCATTTGAAATTTCATCAACTAAATAATTTATCCTCTTCTGATGATGATGATCTATCTGATACAGAAGATCCTTCCTCAGACATTGACACTGACAAATCTACTTATTTATTTAAAATAGAGTATATGCGTTCTTTATTAAAAGAAGTGTTAAATACTTTGGATATTGAGGTAACCAGTCCTCTTGACGTTTAAATGCCGTTTTTAAAACCTCCTGTGGTTTCTCCAGGGTTTTTTCCTATTACTGAGGCTATTTCTGATATGATTTCTAAGGAATGGAATAAGCCAGGTACTTCTTTTATTCCTTCTTCAAGGTTTAAAAATGTGTATCCTTTACCAGCAAATTCTATAGAGTTTTGGGAAAAAATCCCCAAAGTTGATGGGGCTATTTCTACTCTTGCTAAACGTACCACTATTCCTATGGAAGATAGTACTTCCTTTAAGGATCCTTTAGATAGGAAGCTTGAATCTTATCTAAGGAAGGCCTATTTATATTAAGGTCATCTTCTCAGACCTGCAATTTTTTGGCTGATGTTGCGGCTGCATCAACTTTCTGGTTGGAAAATTTAGCGCAACAGGAATTTGATTCTGACTTATCTAGCATTATTCGCTTACTGCAATATGCTAATCATTTTATTTGTGATGCCATTTTTGATATTATCAAAATTGATGTTAGATCCATGTCTTTAGCTATATTAGCTAGAAGAGCGTTGTGGCTTAAATCTTGGAATGTGATATGACATCTAAATCTAGATTACTATCTCTTTCTTTCCAAGGTAATAATTTATTTGGTTCTCAGTTGGATTCTATTATTTCAACTGTCACTGGGGGAAAAGGGAGTTTTTCTGCCTCAGGATAAAAAAACCTAAGGGTAAATCTAAGGCTTCTAACCGTTTTCGTTCATTTCGTCAGAATAAGGAACAAAAACTCAATCCTCCCCCCAAGGAATCTGCTTCCAATTGGAAGCCTTCCTCAAATTGGAATAAATCCAAGCCATTTAGGAAACCAAAGTAAGCCCCTAAGTCCGCATGAAGGTGAGGCCCTCATTCCAGCTCAGCAGGTAGGGGGCAGATTAAGGTTTTTCAAGGATAATTAGATAAAATCTGTCCAAAATCAATGGATTCAGAGCATTGTCTCTCAAGGGTATCGAATAGGATTCAGAGTAAGACCTCCTGTGAGAAGATTTTTTCTCTCACGTATCCCAGCAAATCCAGTAAAAGCTCAGGCTTTTCTGAAGTGTGTTTCAGACTTGGAGTCTTCAGGGGTAATCATGCCAGTTCCTTTTCAGGAACAAGGTTTGGGGTTTTATTCAAATCTATTCATTGTCTCAAAAAAGGAAAATTTATTCAGACCAGTTCTGGATTTGAAAATTTTGAATCGTTATGTAAGAGTACCAACTTTCAAGATGGTGACTATAAGGACTATTCTGCCTTTTGTTCAGCGAGGACATATGTCCACAATAGACTTGCAGGATGCATACCTTCATATTCTGATTCATCCAGAACATTTTCTGAGATTAACTTTTCTAAACAAGCATTACCAATTTGTTGCTCTTCCATTTGGCCTAGCAACAGCTCCAAGAATCTTTTTTCAAAGGTTCTGGGTGCCCTACTCTCTGTAATCAGAGAACAGGGTATTGCGGTGTTTCCTTATTTGGACGATATCTTGGTACTAGCTCAGTCTTTACATACTGCAAAATCTCACACGAATCAACTAGTGTTGTTTCTTCGGAAACATGGTTGGAGGATCAATTTACCAAAAAGGTTTCTTGATTCCTCAGACAAGGGTCACCTTTTTAGGTTTCCAGATAGATTCAGTGTCCATGACTCTGTCTCTAACAGACAAGAGACGTTTAAAATTGGTTGCAGCCTGCCGGCACCTTCAGTCTCACTCATTCCCTTCAGTGGCTATGTGCACCTCTACAGTTTTGTATGCTGAACCAATGGTGCAGGGATTATACAAAGATATCACAATTAATATCCTTAAATCCCAATGTACGACACTCTCTGGCGTGGTGGATAGATCACCATCGTTTAGTTCAAGGGGCTTCTTTTGTTCGGCCAACCTGGACTGTGATCACAACAGATGCAAGTCTTTCAGGTTGGGGAGCTGTTTGGGGATCTCTGACAGCACAAGGGGTTTGGAAATCTCAAGGAGGCGAGATTACTAATAAATATTTTAGAACTCTGTGCAATTCTCAGAGCTCTTCAGTTTTGGCCTCTGTTAAAGAGAGAACCGTTCATTTGTTTTCAGACAGACAATATCACAACTGTGGCTTATGTCAATCATCAGGGTGGGACTCACAGTCCCCAAGCTATGAAAGAAGTATATCGGATACTTGCTTGGGCGGAATCCAGCTCCTTTCTAATTTCTGCGGTGCATATCCCAGGTGTAGACAATTGGGAGGCGGATTATCTCAGCCGCCAGACTTTACATCCAGGGCAGTGGTCTCTCCATCCAGATGTGTTTTCTCAAATTGTTCAGATGTGGGGTCTTCCAGAGATAGATCTCATGGCCTCTCAGCTAAACAAGAAACTTCCCAGATACCTGTCTAGGTCCAGGGATGTTCAGGCGGAAGCAGGGGATGTGCTGACACTTCCTTGGTGTTATCATCCTGCTTACATTTTCCCGCCTCTAGTTCACCTTCCAAGAGTGATCTCCAAAATCATCATGGAACAATCATTTGTGTTGCTGGTGGCTCTAGCATGGCCACACAGGTTTTGGTATGCGGATCTGGTTCGGATGTCCAGTTGCCCGCCTTGGCCACTTCCGTTACGGCCAGACCTACTATCTCAAGGTCCGTTTTTCCATCAGGATCTCAAATCATTAAATTTGAAGGTATGGAAATTGAACGCTTAGTACTAAGTCATAGAGGTTTCTCTGACTCAGTGATTAATACTATGGTACAAGCTCGTAAATCTGTCTCTAGAAAGATTTATTATAGAGTTTGGAAGACTTACATTTCATGGTGTTCTCATAAAATCTCTTGGCATTCTTTTAGAATTCCTAGAATTCTACAGTTTCTTCAGGATGGTTTGGAAAAGGTTTGTCCGCAAGTTCCTTGAAAGGACAAATCTCTGCTCTTTCTGTTTTATTTCACAGAAAGATTGCTATACTTCCTGATATACACTGTTTTGTACAGGCTTTAGTTCGTATTAAGCCTGTCATTAAATCTATTTCTCCTCCTTGGAGTCTTAATTTGGTTCTGAAGGCTTTACAGGCTCCTCCATTTGAACCTATGCATTCTTTGGACATTAAACTACTTTCTTAGAAAGTGTTGTTCTTTTTGGCCATCTCTTCTGCTAGAAGAGTTTGAGCTATCTGCTCTTTTTTGTGAGTCTCCTTTTCTGATTTTTCATCAGGATAAGGCAGTTTTGCGGGCTTCTTTTCAATTTTTACCTAAGGTTGTGAATTCTAACAACATTAATAGAGAAATTGTTGTCCCTTCCTTATGTCCTAATCCTAAGAATTCTTTGGAAAGATCCTTACATTCTTTGGATGTGGTAAGAGTTTTGAAATATTATGTGGAAGCTACTAAAGATTTCAGGAAGACTTCCAGTCTATTTGTTTTATTTTCTGGTCCTAAGAAAGTTCAGAAGGCTTCTGCTATTTCCTGAAGCTTCAGTTGATCAGATTTGCAAAGCGGCAACTTGGTCCTCTTTGCATACATTTACTAAATTCTACCGTTTTGATGTATTTGCTTCTTCGGAAGCAGTTTTTGGTAGAAAAGCTTTTCAGGCAGCTGTTTCAGTTTGATTTTTCTGCTTTTGATTTAAGTTTTTTTCTTTCAACTATGAAAATAAACTTATTTTTTGGGGTTGTGGATTAATTTTTTTCAGCGGAAAATGGCTGTTTTTATTTTATTCCCTCCGTCTCTAGTGACTCTTAAGTGGAGATCCACATCTTGGGTATTGCTATCCCATACATCACTAGCTCATGGACTCTTGCCAATTACATGAAAAAACATAATTTATGTAAGAACTTACCTGATAAATTCATTTCTTTAATATTGGCAAGAGTCCATGAGGCCCACCCTTTTTTATGGTGATTATGATTTTTTGTATAAAGCACAATTATTTCCAAATTTCCTTTGTTGATGCTTTCTACTCCTTTCTTTATCACCCCACTGCTTGGCTATTCGTTAAACTGAATTGTGGGTGTGGTGAGGGGTGTATTTATAGGCATTTTGAGGTTTGGGAAACTTTGCCGCTCCTGGTAGGATTGTATATCCCATACGTCATTAGCTCATGGACTCTTGCCAATATGAAAGAAATGAATTTATCAGGTAAGTTCATACATAAATTATGATATAGAGAATATATATATATATATATATATATATATATATATATATATATATATATATATATATATATACACAGTGGATATAAAAAGTCTACACACCCCTGTTAAAATGTCAGGTTTCTGTGATGTAAACAAAACTAGACAAAAATAAATCATTTCAGAACTTTTGCCACCTTTAATGTGACCTATATACTACACAACTCAATTGAAAAACAAACTGAAATCTTTAAGGTGGAGGGAAGTAAACAAAAAAAAAACTAAAATAATGTGGTTGCATAAGTGTGCACACCCTCTTATAACTGGGGATGTAGCTGTGTTCAGAATTAAGCAATCACATTCAAAACCATGTTAAATAAGAGTCATCACACACCTGCCATAATTTAAAGTGCCTCTGATTTACCCTGAATAAAGTTCAGCTGTTCTAGTAGGTCTTTCCAGACATTTTCTTAGTCGCGTCCTACACAAAAGCCATGGTCCGCAGAGAGCTTCCAAAGCATCAGAGGGATCTCATTGTTAAAAAGGTATAAAGTCAGGAGAATGGTACAAAATAATTTCCAAGGCATTAGATATACCATGGAACACAGTGAGGACAGTCATCAAGTGGAGAAAATATGGCACAACAGTGACATTACCAAGAACTGGACGTCACTCCAAAATTGATGAAAAGACGAGAAGAAAACTGGTCTGGGAGACTACCAAGAGGAATATCTGGCAAGTACTGGCTGCGCGGTACATGTGACAACAATCTCACATATTCTTCATATGTCTGGGCTACAGGGTAGAGTGGCAAGACAAAAGCCTTTTCTTACGAAGAAAAACATCCAAGCCAGACTACATTTTGCAAAAACACATCTGAAGTCTCCCAAAAGCATGTGGGAAAAGGTGTTATGGACTGATGAAACCAAGGTTGAACTTTTTGGCCATAATGCCAAAAGATATGTTTGGCGCAAAAACAACACTGCACATCACTAAAAGAACACCATACCCACAGTGAAGCATGGTGGTGGCAGCATCATGCTCTGGGGCTGTTTTTCTTCAGCTGGAACTGGGGCCTAAGTTCAGATAGAGGGAATTATGAACAGTTCCAAATACCAGACAATATTGGCACAAAACCTTCAGGCTTCTGCTAGAAAGCTGAACATGAAGAGGAACTTCTTCTTTCAGCATGACAACGACCCAAAGCATACATCCAAATCAACAAAGGAATGGCTTCACCAGAAGAAGATTAAAGGAATGGTCCAGCCAGAGCCCAGACCTGAATCCGATTGAAAATCTTTGGGGTGATCTGAAGAGGGCTGTGCACAGGAGATGCCCTCGCAATCTGACAGATTTGGAGTGTTTTTGCAAAGAAGAGTGGGCAAATCTTGCCAAGTCAAAATGTGCCATGCTGACAGACTCATACCCAAAAAGACTGAGTGCTGTAATAAAATCAAAAGGTGCTTCAACAAAGTATTAGTTTAAAGTGAAGGTAAAGTTTGAACTATCTATAAACACTATTCAATTGTTAACATCATAAATAATCTAATCGCTAACTTCTTTTCTACATGTCATCATCTATTTCCCCAATAAACATGATTTATATTATCCCTACCGTGGTGTAACGGACTCCTCCCATCAGCCATTTCCTGATGTCTGACGTATAGAGCGGTCCCACTCGCTCAATACGTCTCTCTTAGGCTCGTTTACGTGGATCACAATAAGTACGCATGCGCATAAAGGGATTTCAGCCTCTGATCTTGTTTCCCATTCGGAGAAAGAAGCCTACGTATTGCAACAATTGCAATAGGCATGCGCAAAACAGGAGCGCTTTTCTTCCAAGGAAGAGAAAAGAATAGGAACGCATGCGCATATTGTCAAACAGGGCAATGACGTTGAATGACGGCCGATGACGGCCGCCTAACGGCCAGAATCTCAATTGGCTGCTGGAAAAACGTGACCAGCAAGTAAAAAAAAATTACATGAACGGGTTGAATTTACATATTGAAATAAAGTAATTAAAAACGGCGAAAACAGACTTTAGAATAAAATTTAAAAAAATTGATGAATGGAAGTGCCATTCATTTAGGCTGGGCTGTATAATGCAATAATGAGATATAACGAACTTTACCTTCACTTTAAGGGTGTGCACACTTATGCAACTATATTTTTATATTTTTTCTTCCCTCTATCTAAAACATTTCAGTTTGTTTTTCAATTGAGTTGTACAGATTATTGGTTACATTAAAGGTGGACAAAGTTCTGAAATGATTTATCTGTCTCATTTTTTTACATCACAGAAACCTGACACTTTAACAGGGGTGTGTAGACTTTCTATATCCAATGTATATGTGTTACAGTGCTATATATAATTCAATTTATGTGATAATAATTTATATAAATTGCCCTACTTACGAGTATCTTATTACCTATACCTAAATATAGTCATTGGGAGGTCAATAGATATTAACCCCCATACCTTGTTAAGGATACATTTATATATACTATTATAACCCCCAATGTAATGAGTGTGTATTGAGTAATCAGATAAACCAAATATATGAGTAAATGAATTATGTGTATTAATATTATAAGTGTTATAATAATGTGACCCCAACTTGATAATTAATATTAATAGTCAAATAAACCTCTCTGTGTATTGATCTCTATTAGAATGATTAACTTTCTTATCGACAATGTTGTAGGGCAGTGCTTGACAAATATCTAGGAGCCAGGCATTTTTTTTGTTTTTTATATGTGTGTGCGCGCGTATATATCGGCTTTCACAACTCAATGCCTGACTCTTTTTACTGATGTGACCATACTATTATCTATCACACTTGTAAAATAATAATAATATACAACCATCAAAACACATTTTCAATGAGGAAAAAAAAGAAAATATATAAAAAACACACACATATAATTTATTTTAAAATTTTTTGAGTGTGTTCTTATTTATGGTTGTATTCAGGTCTTTTTTTTTGGGGGGGGGGGGGAAGAGGTGCTGCTACTCTTTGATAGGTATGGGAATTCTTTTGAACACAAAGCCTTAGTTGTATAAAATGTTATCCTCTTACAGTAATAAAAAATTAAAAGCAACATGAAAATAAGGAATTCCTTTATGGTCAATATACTCAATTTTATTATTACACCTAAAGAATGGTAATTCAATTATGACAATATTTTTAAGCCATACTGTGCTGTTTATATTGGGATCGCTTCCAGTAGCTCTCAGGGTGTTTGCAGTGATGCCTCGATATTGAGGCATCCTGCAATACCCTTTTTCAAGCATCCGATGCAGAGAGAGCCACTCTGTGGCCCTCTCTGCACCGGTAGCGATGGTGCCGATCGTTGGTGGCTGGGAGCTTAGCAGGGAGGCGGGCGGGCCCAGCACTACCCATTATCCGGTTCCTTAAAGTGCAATGTGCATGCTGGGTGCCGGGAGCGTGCGCGGGGGGCCTGCGTGGGCGCGCGTGCCACAACCACTGCCACCAATGATCCCTGAATTGCATCGTGAGAGGTGGGGGGGGGAAAATCGGGGGTGGAATGTGTCAGGTGGGAGGCTGATCTCTGCACTAAAGCTAAAACTAACCCTGCAAGCTACCTACAAGTTACCCAATTAACCCCTTCACTGCTGGGCATAATACAAGTTTGGTGCGCACGCGGCATTTAGCGGCCTTCTAATTGCCAAAAAGCAACGTCAAAACCATATATGTCTCCTATTTCTGAACAAAGGGGATCCCAGAGAAGAATTTACAACCATTTGTGCCATAATTGCACAAGCCGTTTGTAAATAATTTCAGTGAGAAACCTAAAGTTTGTGAAAAAATTAGTAAAAAGGTAAACTATTTTTATTTGATCGTATTTGGCAGTGAAATGGTGGCATGAAATATACCAAAATGGGCCTAGATCAATACTTTCTGTTGTCTACTACACTACAGCTAAAATTAACCCCTACACTGCTGGGCATAATACACGTGTGGTGCGCAGCTGCATTTAGCGGCCTTCTAATTACCAAAAAGCAACGCCAAAGCCATATAAGTCTGCTATTTCTGAACAAAGGGGATCCCAGAGAAGCATTTACAACAATTTGTGCCATAATTGCACAAGCTGTTTGTAAATAAATTTCAGTGAGAAACCTAAAATTGGGAAAAATCTAACTTTTTTTATTTTATCGTATTTGGCGGTGAAATGGTGGCATGAAATATACCAAAATGGGCCTAGATCAATACTTGGGGTTGTCTACTACACTACAGCTAAAATTAACCCTACAAGCCCCCTAATTAACCCCTTCACTGCTGGGCATAATACACGTGTGGTGCGCATCGGCATTTAGCAGCCTTCTAATTGCAAAAAAGCAACCCCAAAGCCATATAAGTCTGCTACTTCTGAACAAAGGGGATCCCAGAGAAGCATTTACAACCATTTGTGCCATAATTGCACAACCTGTTTGTAAATAATTTCAATGAAAAACCTAAAGTTTGTGACAATTTGTGAAAAAGTGAACGATTTTTTTTTTTTTTTTCTTATTTGGATTGCATTTGGCGGTGAAATGGTGGCATGAAATATACCAAAATGGGCCTAGATCAATATTTTGGGTTGTCTTCTAAAAAAAAAAAAAAAAAAAAAGAAAAAAAAAAAAGAAAAAATGATATACATGTCAAGGGATATTCAGGGATTCCTAACAGATATCAGTGTTCCAATGTAACTAGCGCTAATCTTGAAAAAAAGTGGTTTCGAAATAGCAAAGTGCTACTTGTATTTATTGCCCTATAACATGTAAACATTGGGCATTTCTAAACTCAGGAAAATATTTAGAAACTATTTAGCATGGGTGTTTTTTGGTGGTTGTAGATGTGTAACAGATTTTGGAAGTCAAAGTTAGAAAAAGTGTGTGATTTTTTCCTCATATTTTATATTTTTTTAATAGTAAATTATAAGATATGATGAAAATAATGGTATCTTTAGAAAGTCCATTTAATGGTGAGAAAAACAGTATATGTGTGGGTACAGTAAATGAGTAAGAGGAAAATTACAGCTAAACACAAACACAGCAGAAATGTAAAAATAGCCTTGGTCCCAAACGGTCAGAAAATGGAAAAGTGCTGTGGTCCTTAAGGGGTTAAAACTCTGTGCGGCACTAAAAGTTGCATATTAGTTGAAGGGATCCCTACACTATTTTATTATTGCTGTCTTATAAGATACAGATGTGGGTATAGGGTGTTTTGTGGACAGGTGATGGGTGGGATCTGAAGTGGCAAGTAATGTTTTGGCCTGGCTAGTAGCTTAGGACTTGACATTTTAAGCCCTGTCTTATTTTCTAGGAACTTAAATATGGTGCTTGGTGTACTCAACTTTAAATTACTGGCCCTTTTTAAGGCTCCTCACAGCGCCCGTCACCGTTCCACTCTGACATACTAAAGCAGCAATGCTCAGACGAGTCCGGGGTATGCGTATGTTTAGGTAATTTAAAGGACCAGTCAACACAGTAGATTTGCATAATCAACAAATGCGAAATAACAAGACAATACAAAAGCATTAGTCTGAACTTCAAATTATCATTTTTTTTTCTGACAATTTTAAGTTGTTGTTGTTTTCCACTCCCCCTGTACCATGTGACAGCCATCAGCCAATCACAAATGCATACACGTACCATGTGACAGCCATCAGCCATTCACAAATGCATACACACTTATTCTTGCACATGCTCAGTAGGAGCTGGTGACTCAAAAAGTTTAAATATAAAAAGAATGTGCACATTTTGTTAATTGAAGTAAATTGGAAAGTTGTTTAAAATGGCATGCTCAATCTGAATAATCAAAGTTTAATTTTGATTGAGTGTCCCTTTAACGCTGTCTCATTCAGTTCAATAAAAACCTTATTTAAATACAGTTTTGGTCATTATTATATGAATCAGGACAAGTAGATTGTAGTATATATACACACACAGAATTTTTTGCAAGTCGGGTAGTATTATGAAGTAGCCGGGTGGGGGCAGTGTAAAATTTTCTAATATTATATAATTTTCTGCTATCCAAAGCACAGATTTATTGCATAATTTAACAATTTTGTACAATAAACATTGAACATTTTTAATATTGGCTTTTTTTGGCTAAAATTTTGTTTGGTCAGTAAAATCAGCCTGGGGGGGGGGCACTGTGGGTATATATATACACACACAGTGTGCTCCCAAATATTTAGTGATGGTAGATCCTAGGGTTTTTTGAAACGCTAGGATTTACCAGTGCTACAAATAAAAGGCACTTAGGCTCAGGAGCAAGAACACACTACTAGATAGCTGCAGATTGGTGGTTGCACATATATACCTCGTCATTAGTTCAGCAGTGCTATTCAGCTACCTCGCAGTAGTGCATTGTTGCTGCTTTAACAAAGGACACCAAGAGAATGAAGTAATTTTGATAGAAGAAATAAATTGGCAAGTTATTTAAAATTGTACAATCTCTCTTAATCATGAAGGGAAAAAATGGTTTTCATGTCCCTTTAAGTAGCATTTATAAATAACAGAAAATGTTATGTTATAATATTGCAAAGTATCACACTGCCCCCACCAGGCAACTTCATAATGTTGAGAACACACATCTTCCGAAACCTTGTCATCTTATAAATGTATAGTTAGTCCAATTAAAAAAAAAAAAAAAAGTATAATTTCTCAATGCAATACTCTTGTTATTTTGAGATTATATATATATATATATATATATATATATATATATATATATATATATATATATATATATATATATACATACATATATACACACATACATATATACACACACCATCTATAAATATTGAGAATGGAAAGGGAAAGATACAGGGAAAATCTAAAATGTTGAAAATAAAATTAGGTTTGCGTTTGATTTTCAAATAAGAATGGACATTATTCATTCTATAAAATGTCAATACACAACAAAAATAAACAAGCAAATAATCAAATTAACAACATATATATTAATAGTAGAAATATAATTAAAATAAAATTTAAATTCTACTAAAACATAATAGACACAAAATAAAAATTTAAAAAATCAAAATGCACTTACATGCATGACCTCGGTAAACCAGTCCGTCACCGGCATCCGGGTGTGTCCCGGCTCCGGACAGACAGACACCAAGATGGCGAATACGCAGGAGCGCGCATCAGGGACAGTAGAGAACAAGTCTTGTTTCTAGTAAGGTGACGTCACCACACAAGCACCGGAATTTCTATAGCAACTGATGAATAGTGGCGTCTGAAAGGTAGCGCGACCACCATTTTTGTTTGGGGCAACAAAATCGCTTTGTTTGACATTAAAGAACACAATAAAGCCTTAAACGTTATGGTGATCAAAGAGGCTGCTAGTAACTTTAGCACCCATATTTAACCCAATTTCTATTCCATCCATCGATTCCGGATATGATGGTGTGCGGATGACTCACTATCCTTTGATAGTGATATCATAAAGTCAATCTTCCGCTTGGAGAAAGTCACCAGGTATATTGAACAGTGACAAAATAAAAGTTTGTTTGTTGGACTGGCTTCCTGAGACACTGCGAGCCTTGAAAACGACGGAGTACTGGTAGGTGACGGTCTGGAACTTTCTGCTGGTGACAGAAACATAGAACTATAATCGTTTTTGACTGCGCTTGCAGGAAGCTGTGCAGGTAAATGATGGTTGGAGTCTCACTGAAGATCAGCAAGGGGGTTCCGATATTTTATCCTTAACCTACAGTAAAATAGCTATTAGAGAGAACAACCATTTTAGGGATCATAATTTTGTGTCCTTTATTTTCTGGTTCTTTTTCTTGGTGGCCCAGTTTTAACGGAGGGTATTTTGTATTATTATTACGTAAAACAAATTGAAATTACCTTTACCTTTCCTTTTAAATAAACCGGAAGGGTTTTACAACAAGGAAGTTGGTTTCTTATTCAAGCTGTTTCTTACTCGTGATATTCTGTTTCTTCTTCATAGAAGTTGGTTTCTTATTCAAAATTTTTTTTTTTGTCAGACTGCTTTAAATTAACTTTAAAATAAAAATATAGGTTTTATTTACATAAAAATATGATTCATATAATGTAGTTACACCGAGGTGGAATGGCATACATTGGCACCAATACAAATATTAAAATTTTGAATACAAAACTGATATTTTTAAAGGGTTAATGACCATTGGGCCACTGATTTTACTGTTAATATATTTAGGGTAGATTCCCCCCTCCATGACATGGAATTGTTTTTAATGTGGAAAAGAGAATTGAGCCCAAGCGCCCAGATAAGAACCTCTGGCTGTGCACAAAAGCCCCCTAGCTAGGCCACAGGAGAGAATGAATATAGAATGGGGTGTGCAAAGTGCCTGAAAGGCAGAGGTGCAGACTAAATATTAAAACGCAAAGGTGTGAGAATCGAGAAGAACACAGGATTGCGTTCGCTTGCGATTAATAGGGTGTTTGAGTCTTGATAAAGGCCTGATTTAGGGCCGAAACGCGTTGACCCAGCTGGTAAGCGTTATTCCTATATTCACTTTTTGTACACTCTACACTATCAATTTACTTTTCACAGGGACACTTTAAAAGAATTGAACAAGAAGATTCAAAGAAACACTCAGGTTTCCATCCAAGGATAACTACTATCAAACAAACAAGTTGGTCAATTTTTCATTGTCATTTGGGAATTACAATTGTAATTTGATAACATTGCACTGACAATCCAGGAGTCACTTCTCCACTTTTTCCCTAATCAGGACATTTTTTTCACTATTTTAAATCCACAGACTTGCAATTCAAATAGTTTTCTTTTTTTATTTTTTTCACGTGCATTTTTCTATTCTATTTAATCTCTTCACAGATTTCACAATCGTTTTTGAATTTATCCCTCTGTTAACCCATTGGGATAGTTTGCTACACTCTGTTTGTATTTTGCATCTTGCATTTGTACGCTTTGACACTGCTGTATTCATTTGCACTAACTCTCTGCCGCCGTAACCTCTTCACCGCATCTTTGGCTGGCTTTACACACCATTATACACCATTGTGTACACGCTTACACGCTCAGACTTTTAGCTATCTTATTGCAGACGCATATCACCTTTATTATTCGGCTCATCTCAGCATTTTAGCCATTATTTAAACATTATGGATCCATGATTAACACTCACATTGCCACTATTTATTATTGTTCAACATTGTTTTTATATCACTATTTTTAGTAAATTTCTTTTATTTTTATTGCCAACCAATGTTTTAGTGATCATTTATTCATTGTTTTATACATTGCTGCTATTGATTGTACCAATAAACACCCTTTTAATCGCAAGCGAACACAATCCTGTGTTCTTCTCGATTCTCACGCCTTTGAGCTTCAATATTTAGTCTCCACCTCGGCCTTTCAGGCGCTTTGCACACCCCATTCTATGGAATTGTTTTTAGCCTGGCCAAATGGTGTTTTGCGCACAGAAATGAATGCCAATCCTGGCATAGATGCTGTCCTTCCCATTTTTGAATAAGTAACTGATATTTTCAAAGGGTTAATGACCATTGGGCCACTGATTTCACTATGAATATATACAGGGCAGATCCCTCTACATGACATGCAATTGTTTTTAGCCTGGCCCAATGGTTTTTTGGGCACATAAATTGTATCCACACATTTATATACTGTTTTTCTCGCCATTAAATGGACTTTCTAAAGATACCATTATTTTCATAATATCTTATAATTTACTATAAACAAATATATAAAATCTGATGAAAAAATGGAAAAAACACACTTTTTCTAACTTTGACCCCCAAAATCTGTTACACATCTACAACCACCAAAAAACACCCATGCTAAATAGTTTCTAAATTTTGTCCTGAGTTTCGAAATACACAATGTTTACATGTTATAGGGCAATAAATACAAGTAGCACTCTGCTATTTCCAAACCATTTTTTTTTTTTTTTAAATTTGCATGTTACATTTTAACACTGATATCTGTCAGGAATCCCTGCATAACTCTTTACATGTATATTTTTTTTAGTAGACAACCCAAAGTATCTAGGCCCATTTTGGTATATTTCATGCCACCATTTCATAGCCAAATGCGATCAAATAAAAAAAAAAATTGTTCACTTTTTCACAAACTTTAGGTTTCTCACTGAAATTATTTACAAAAAGCTTGGCACACATGGTTGTAAATGCTTCTCTGGGATCCCCTTTGTTCAGAAATAGCAGACATATATGTCTTTGGCATTGCTTTTTGGTAATTGGAAGGCCACTAAATGCCGCTGTGCACCACACGTGTATTATGTCCAGCAGTGAAGTGGTTAATTAAGGAGCTTGTAGGGTTAATTTTAGCTTAAGTGTAGAGATCAGCCTCCCACATGACACATCCCACTCCCTGATCCCTCCTCAAACAACTCTCTTCCCTCCCCCCCTAAAGGTCACCCCCATCTTAAAGGGACACTGAAACCAAAAAAAATTTCCTTCATGATTCAGGTAGAGCATAGAATTTTATGCAACTTTCTAATTTACTCCTATTATCAATTGTTCTTTGTTCTCTTGCTATCTTTATTTTAAAAGAAGCAATGTAAATCTTAGCAGCCAGCCCATTTTAGGTTCAGCACCATGGATAGTGCTTGCTTATTGGTGGCTGACATTAAGCCACCAATAAGCAAGCATAACCCAGGTTCTCAACCAAAAATGGGTCGGCTCCTATGCATTACTTTCCTGCTTTTTAAATAAAGATAGCAGGAGAACAAAGAAAAAATAATAGGCGTAAATTAGAAAGTTGCTTAAAATTGCATGCTGAATCATGAAAGAAAAAAATTGGGTTTAGTGTCCCTTTAAGTACTGGCAGAAAGTCTTCCAGTATAATTTTTTTTTTAATTATATATTATATACAGGGTAGTATCCTCCCTGATTTCTCCCTCCCCCCTCTAACTGTTAGGCACCATCTTAGGTACTGGCAGCTGTAAATCTTAGCAGCCAGCCCATTTTAGGTTCAGCACCATGAATAGTGCTTGCTTATTGGTGGCTTACATTTACCCACCAAGTAAGCATAACCAAGGTTCTCAACCAAAAATGGGCCGGCTCCTATGCATCACATTCCTGCTTTTTAAATAAAGATAGCAAGAGAACAAAAAGAAATTGATAATAGGAGAAAATTAGAAAGTTACTTAAAATCGCATGCTGAATCATGAAAGAAAAAATTTGGGTTTAGTGTCCCTTTAAGTACTGGCAGAAAGTCTTCCAGCATAATTTTTTTTTTTTTTAATTTTATATTATATACAGGGTAGTATCCTCCCTGATTTCTCCCTCCCCCCTCTAACTGTTAGGCACCATCTTAGGTACTGGCAGCTGTCTGCCAGTATCCAGTTTCCAGTAAAATTGTGCTGTTTTTTTTAATAAATAAACCCTCCTTTTTTTTTTTTTTTTTTTTTTTTTTAATTCTTTCTTTCTTCCCTGTAGTGTAGCTGCCCCCCTCAATAGCATACCCCCTCCCAGATCCCTTCCCCAAATCCTTTTGCCCTCTTATTATGTACTAATACAGTACAATATGTGTCATAGTGTAGCGGTCCCATCTGCTTCTGCCCCATCGCGCGCACACATGCACGCCCCACCCACGCACGTGCACCGGCCACTGACAATCACGGACCGCGCGGAACTACTTCAGCCCACCCGCCCTCCCTGCTAAGGCTCCCACCCACGATCAGCACCATCGACAACTCTGCAAATCTTTTTCTGCAGTGCCCCCACTCGCAGTAGAGAGAAGCCCAGGACCTTAAAGGGACAGTTCACTCAAAAAATTCTCCCATTTAAATTGTTCTTAATGATCCATTTTACTTGCTGGAGTGTATTAAATTGTTTACTAGTAGCTCCTTTACCCCTATTTTGGCCTTTGAAATAGCCGATTTAGCTTGTGGTTTCCCAACCTATACTGAAAGTTTTGATACTGGAGTATCATCTATTGAATAGCCTAAGTAAACACAGCCAGCAGAAGAAATTAAAATCACAGTGGGGTGCAGGATAGTTAAGTAATAAAATGATAATTTGCCACATTGTTCTCTCTATGTATTGAGCTTTAGTTTTCCAGACAAATATAAGATAAGGAAGCAAGTGTGTGTACACAAAGTGATAACATAATGAGATCTGATATTACCTTAAGCTCAACCCGTTGTAATAGGCTGTGGTTTAAAAGCACAAAACCAGCTACTTCAGATACACAAATAAACCTGAAAATGCAAATTCTCATACATTTTATACTCTGCAGCTGGTATAACAAGTCATTGAAAATACATTAATATAAAAACAATTTTACAGTGTACTGTGCCTTTAAGAGCATAACGACCAGTGTCGTACAGGGTACGATGCTGGTCGATAAGGGGTTAAAACACATAAACTAGGTTTGAAAAATAAGGATACAAAAAACATTTATTTAAATATGTTGAAAATTTAGAGCACTAGATGGCAGCAGTGTTTGTTTTTATAGTGCTCCAGATATGTACATCATACCTAGGTATGCTCATCAACAGAATAATATGAGAACAAACAACATTTGCTTATAGAAGTAAACTGGAAACTTTTTTTTTTCCATATTCCTTTAAGTACAGTTGTGTTTTTGTTTTTATAACAGTAAGCCACTACCATGCTGGGGTCAGGATTCAAGGCTGAGAGATTAAGGGTCAATCTGAGACTGGTCATAAACAGACTAAAATTGCTAGAGAAGAAGAAAAGTAAGTACATTTTGGATTTGATGTTGATGAGAGAGATGGATTTTTTGAATGTTGCCTTGTGTGCTCTTTTTTTAAAGTGACATAAAATAACCGGCTGTGTGATTAATCATGATACGAGGCTATACAATATCTGATTCGCACAATTTTGCATTTTTTTTTTTTTTTTATTAAAAAAAAAAAAAAGCCAGAACTGGCTTCCTTAACGTCAAGTCAGTCACACAGCACGTAACACTACTGCCACCATTTTACTTTCCTCATGGTTTATCATGTCACCTCACACTCCCTCCTTGTGTGTAGGGATGGGCATAAACCAACTACTTTCAGTAAAGTTATTGTTCTGCAATCTGCTGCTAGTTACACTTGCCACAAATTCACCCAAATATGATGAAATTGGTTTTCCCATTAAAAAAAACAAACAAACCTGTAAGTAGGGGTGAACTTGTCTGTGCTATATTCCCCATGTTTTCACGAACGGCTATATGACTTACACCTGCAGCAGAGTGTGTGCTGCACTTACTTGGAAACATAAATAGTGCTGCTATTCATGTTCCTCCTTGCATACCCTGCTGCATTTTATATCTCATAGGTGACTGTTCAGGAAAACATGGCCAATGTGGAAAGAACCTACAAGTAATGTAACCACCAGGCAGTGTTTGAGACTTTTGGTGTGTAATTTTGCCTGGGCATGTGTTTGTCTTTAAATAAACATCTAATATTGATCAAGGTGCTTTAATGAACAAGCAAAATGTGCACTTGAAGTTTTGAATGTATGTTTATACAATATTTTAATAAAAAGGAAATGTGATTGTTTGCATTATGCATTCATTGTTTATTTTGTTGGCTTTAGTATAAAAATTGTGCTTGTCTGATATTCCCTAGAGAATCAAAACAGCAAATTCTGTAACCTATATTCTTTAAAAATTATGCAAAATGCCAGCTACAGTGATTGCTTAGAGCAGTGGGCAAACTTCATTATGGCTAGCCCTTATTGGTCACAACTTATGCAGATGTTACTCACCATAGTTTTCAGGTTTTGAAACAAGTGACCATTTGAAATAGTCACATGTAGGATTATACTTCCTGGAGTGTTTCTCAACTCCAGTTATTCATGATATCTTAATGATTAAGTAAAATAAAATATGCACAAAGCAGTTTTTAGGGGTTAAATTGAGTGGGTTTGGGGTGTTAGAAAAAAACGGCACTGAAAAGTGCCTTTACACTGCGGTCTATGGGGACTGTGATAAAACTGTATATATATATATATATATATATATATATATAATTATTAGGCAAGTTGTATTTTTGAGGATTCATTTTATTATTGAACAACAACCATGTTCTCAATGAACCCAAAAAACTCATTAATATCAAAGCTGAATAGTTTTGGAAGTAGTTTTTAGTTTGTTTTTAGTTATAGCTATTTTAGGGGGATATCTGTGTGTGCAGGTGACTATTACTGTGCATAATTATTAGGCAACTTAACAAAAAACAAATATATACCCATTTCAATTATTTATTTTTACCAGTGAAACCAATATGACATCTCAACATTCACAAATATACATTTCTGACATTCAAAAACAAAACAAAAACAAATCAGTGACCAATATAGCCATCTTTCTTTGCAAGGACACTCAAAAGCCTGCCATCCATGGATTCTGTCAGTGTTTTGATCTGTTCACCATCAACATTGCGTGCAGCAGCAACCACAGCCTCCCAGACACTGTTCAGAGAGGTGTACTGTTTTCCCTCCTTGTAAATCTCACATTTGATGATGGACCACAGGTTCTCAATGGGGTTCAGATCAGGTGAACAAGGAGGCCATGTCATTAGATTTTCTTCTTTTATACACATCACAGTATTAACCCATGCATGATTAAGGGAAATTAATCCCGAAACGTTGCTGTTTTATTGTGTCCTGAAATAAAAGAATTTGTCATTTGGAGTGCTGTGGACATTATCATCTTTGCCACTTCTAATACCAGCGCACAATTGCATGCGCTGGTATTACGAGTGGAGCGCAAATATTGCACTTGCAAAATCTTAATTTTGCGCTACACTCGTAATCTGGCCCTTGGTGTTTTAATGTCTCTTTTAACTAGATCACAGGTGAAATCTATTTACTGATCAATCAGCTGATTATTTCACCTGTTCTCTAGTTAATATATCAAGAGATTCTGGCCTATTAGGGGTACTTGAGGACTGGAATTGAGAAACACTGCATTAGGAGTAATACACCCCCTACATTCCAGAGCTTTTTCTTTCACTGTAATTCCTATATACCATGCAGTTTGTTTTTTGCTTCCAAATGAATAAGGTGAATTAAGAAATGCTTTGATCTTCATGTTGCCAATAGGAGTTCTCTTTCCTATCTGAGACCTATTATCGTCCTCAATAGTGTTTTTTAAGAACACAGGTGCAGTGAAAAATCTGTTACAGGGCTTCCCAGGTTAAATGCAGATTTATCTGCCAATCCTCTGGTCTACAGTGTGCAGTTCCTTGGCTCTGACCCTGCACTGCCTCAGATGGCCCTTTGGAAATATGCAGTCTCGTGCAGCTGTGGTACATAGTACAGGAGATTGCTGACATGCAAGCACATTTACACCTTCCACATCCCACCAACAGGATATGTAAACTTTATTCCCATAGCCTGAGGAAATTGATACACTTTGGGCATCTTTTGGGACTTTTAATGCCTCTGTCACTTTAAGAATATCGTGCCCGGCATTAGCGCACTCTGCTAATACAGACTCTCTTCAAACATGCTATTTTCATAGCAGTTTGATTAGGAAACGTCCTGGGCCTGCTCTCTGGTAGCCTACTAGGGGTTAAGAGCTGCAGTTTGTGTGTGCTAACCACTCTTTCCTGGAATTTCTCTTCTTTCCTTTTCTGTGCAGTAGCCGTCTTAGAAATGTGTGTGTGTGTGTGTGTGTGTATATATATATATATATATATATATATATATATATATATATATATATATATATATATATATATATATATATATATATATATATATATATATATATATATATATATATATATATATATATATATATATATATATATATCTATATCTCTATCTTTCATATAGGTGGCGAGAGTCCATGAGTTGGTCACTGATTGGCTATACATTCCTACCAGAAGGGGACAAAGTTTCCCAAACATCAAATGCCTATAAATACACCTCCCACCTCACTCATACCTCAGTTTTTAAAAAAATTGCCTCCTTAGGAGGTGGTGAATCATGATGTGCTTGATTCTTCAGTGAAAGGCTCTTCTAAGCATATTGAAGCCCAGATCCTCTCTAAGTACAGTTGTGACGGCTACCCCGACTGGGTAGCTCCGCCAAACGGGTCCTGCTTCCTCCCTGCCGACTGCAGCTATGTAGCTGGCAAGTTGACCACAGCCTGTAGCCACCCCTGATGCCCACCAGTACTCAGGGTCCCACCCTGTGGCAGACTCCAGCTACCCAGACTAGGTAGCTCTGCCAGAGTGTCCTTCCTCTGCCTGGAACAGGCTGCTATGTAGCCCAGGAAAGTGATTCTAGCAGAAGCCCACCCAAATAACTAGACAGACTAGCATTCAGGTGAAACAAGAACTGATTTTATTGAAAACACACACTCTCTTTTTATACAGACAGCTCATCTTGATAAGACCCTGGACAATCCCACTATTTTCCCGCCATTCCCGCCCCCTCCAGACAGCCCGGCACCTCCATAGGAGCCACAGTCCCACATAATCCCAATACCTAGGGGTGGCGGTCTCGGTGGGGGATCCTGGTGGAGCGGTGGCACTTCCAGGGTGTCATTTTAAAGCTCTCAGTCCCCCAGATGCCACAGCATGATTCGTTACTGGGGACCGGAGTTACAGTCCGTTGAAGTTATGGGGTTAGGGGTGTCCAAAACCCCTGGTTCCCAAAGGAGCTCCCCTCTGATAATTGCCACAGCTCTTGTCCTCACTAGGGGCTACCAATCCCCAAAAGAGCGGAGCTCTGGGGCAAAGGGCTGCTGGAGCGACCAGGGATAAAGTTAGCAGGTGTCCTGCTGTCCTGTGGCCGACCGGGAGTTCCAGGAGCCCGGCCAGCCTAGGAGGGTTTTCCTGGCCATACACCAGCTCTTCACAAAACAAGCAAACAAAAGCTTCCAGATATTGTGGTTGCTCTGAGGAGCCCAAAACCACTGAGAAACAGGGGTGAGGTTGTAGGGGGGGTGGGTTTTTAGCCGTAGCTGTCTGGTATCCGTGACCTCTCCCCCCCTTCAGTTCGGCAGACCCGGCTAGACCCTTAACGGGTCGGCCTGGGGCTGTCCGATGGTGGCCCTCCACTTCTTGGTTGCTGGGAGAGGTTATCCCATCTCTCCGGAGCTTGGGGCATCCTAGGGGGTTCCTGCTGGCGTTTATACCCTGCGCCCTGGGCGCAGGGATAGTCGCATAATGCAAAGTCCCAAAGCCGGCTCCCAAACAATTGCTGTTCCACAAGTTCTAGTGTCCTTAAGTTCCATGGCCAAACTGTCTCCCTCTGTGACACTCTGTGTACTGGCTGACCCACCCACAAACAAAGCCAGTGCCGGTTTCCCGGCTGTATCCCCACCCCAGACTGTAGGTTGAGGTTGCTCCTTGGTGGGGCAGGCAAGATTCGGATGCCCAAACTGGTGGCACCAAATGCAAGGGCGGGTATCCAACAAAGTTATTGCCGGTTTCCCGGGTGTTGGTGGAAGTTGCTCCTTGGTGGGGAAGGCAAAACTTGGGTGCCCCAAACTTGTTGCACCAACTGGATGAGCGGGTACCCCCCTGACCTGCCCCCTGTGAGAAATACTCCGGGACAAGAAAAGGGTAGAGACCCTGCCAAGCTACTTAGGGGAGAGACCGTCTGTCTCTTCTTCCGAAAAGATCTACCGCTGGGGAGGGAGGTCTGCAACCTTCGCTCCATGGGAAACTGCTCTGCTGCTGGGGAGAGAGACCGACTGTCTCCTCTCCCAGGAAGGGGTTCTGCTTACGGGGAGGGAGGACGACTACCTCCGCTCCCAGGGGATGGCTCTGCCGCTGGGGAGAGAGGCCGACTGTCTCCTCTCCCAGTAGGGGTTCTGTTTAAGGGGAGGCGAGGACGACTACCTCTGCTCCCAGGGGAGAGGGACCGACTGTCTCCTCTCCCTGTACCTGGCTCTGCCGCTGGGGAGAGAGACCGACTGTCTCCTCTCCCACGAAGGGGTTCCGCATAAGGGGAGGTAGGACGACTACCTCCGCTCCCAGGGGATGGCTCTGCCGCTGGGGAGAGGGACCGACTGTCTCCTCTCCCTGTACCTGGCTCTGCTGCTGGGGAGAGAGACTGACTGTCTCTTCTCCCACAAAGGGGTTCTGCGGGAGGGAGGACGACTGTCTCCGCTTCCAGGGGATGGTTCTGCCGCTGGGGAGAGAGACCGACTGTCTCCTCTCCCTGCTCCTGGCTCTGCCGCTGGGGAGAGAGACCGACTGTCTCCTCTCCCTGCTCCTGGCTCTGCCGCTGGGGAGAGAGACCGACTGTCTCCTCTCCCTGCTCCTGGCTCTGCCGCTGGGGAGAGAGACCGACTGTCTCCTCTCCCTGCTCCTGGCTCTGCCGCTGGGGAGAGAGACAGACTGTGTCCTCTCCCTGCTCCTGGCTCTGCCGCTGGGGAGAGAGAACTGGATAATGATAATCTGCGCTATAGACTGAATAAATGTTAAATAAAGGAATTCAACAATTTAAGATGTATAAATTACAAATATCAATCACAAATATTCCTCTTGACTGTCTCCTCTCCCAGGAAGGGATTCTGCTTACGGGGAGGGAGGATGACTACTTCTGCTCCCAGGGGATGGCTTTGCTGCTGGAGGGGATGGCTTTGCTGCTGGGGAGAGAGACCGACTGTCTCCTCTCCCTGCTCCTGGGTCTGCCGCTGGGGAGAGAGACTAACTGTTTCCTCTCCCAGGAAGGGATTCTGCTGCTGGGGAGAGTTATCAACATCCATCTCTCCCTGCAAGGGGTTCTCTCTAAGGGGAGGGAGGACGCCTACCTCCACTCCCAGGGGATGGCTCTGCCGCTGGGGAGAGAGACCGACTGTCTCCTCTCCCAGGAAGGGGTTCTGCGTAAGGGGAGGGAGGACTATTACCTCCTCTCCCAGGGGATGGCTTTGCCGCTGGGGAGAGAGACCGACTGTCTCCTCTCCCTGCTCCTGGGTCTGCCGCTGGGGAGAGAGACCAACTGTCTCCTCTCCCAGGAAGGAATTCTGCTGCTGGAGAGTTATCGACATCCATCTCTCCCTGCAAGGGGTTATCTGTAAGGGGAGGGAGGACGCCTACCTCCACTCCCAGGGGATGGCTCTGCCGCTGGAGAGAGAGACCGACTGTCTCCTCTCCCGGGAAAGGGTTCTGTGTAAGGGGGGGAGGACGCTTACCTCCTCTCCCTGGTTTCCTGTAGCTGTTACTGGTGCTGGGCAGAGGCCGGCGGCTCTCTGCCCTGTTGCCAGTGCTTCTGCTGGGGGGGCTCCCTTGTCCAAGTCCATAAGCTCGGGGCCCGGCTGCTGATCTGTATCTAGCAGCTCGTCGCTTATGCTCTGTTGCCACTTCTCTGAGGCCAACCTCCATGATTCCCAGACTGCTGTATCATAGCTCCCTGCAGGCTCTGTGGCATGCTGTTTAACGCAATCTAGCTGTCTTTTGTATCTCTGTTCCATCTCCAATTCCTTGCCACATATATAATCCAAATCGGCTTGCAGCCAGGGTACCCCTGAGAGACTCGACAGGCTCCCTCGGTACTCCCAAATGTCATTAAGTCTCCACTCCTCCTGACTCCCAAAATCTGGGTCCTCTGCCATTAGTTCAAATAGTAATCCAGGGCCGCCGTAGCCAAAGCCCTCTGTGGGGACATACCATCGGAGGGCCCTGTAGCTGTCATCCAGAACCATCTCCTCCTGGACCAGTCCATCCAATTCAGACAGCCATTCCCACCCGGGGCTGTCCTCCCAGGCAAGGTACTCGGAACTTCCACTGGAGCCAGTAATCTTCGTCATCAGGGGAGAGGGTTGTTACTCGATAGCCCTGCTCTTGTTGAAGAGCCTCCCTCCAGAGTCGCCTGCGGACAAGGTCCCTTTGTGCCAGCAGGTCCCAATACGAACTAGGACTGTCCAGCTAGGCCAGCGCCTCCTCTCCTTAGGAGCTTGTGACGGATACCCCGGCTACCCCGACTGGGTAGCTCCGCCAAACGGGTCCTGCTTCCTCCCTGCTGACTGCAGCTATGTAGCTGGCAAGTGACCACAGCCTGTAGCCACCCCTGATGCCCGCCAGCACCAGTACTCAGGGTCCCACCCTGTGGGAGACTCCAGCTACCCAGACTAGGTAGCTCTGCCAGAGTGTCCTTCCTCTGCCTGGAACAGGCTGCTATGTAGGCCAGGAAAGTGATTCTAACAGAAGCCCACCCAAATAACTAGACAGACTAGCATTCAGGTGAAACAAGAACTGATTTTATTGAAAACACACACTCCTTTTATACAGACAGCTCATCTTGATAGACCCTGGACAATCCCACTATTTTCCCGCCATTCCCGCCCCTCCAGACAGCCCGGCACCTCCATAGGAGCCACAGTCCCACATAATCCCTATACCTAGGGGTGGCAGTTTCGGGGTGATCCCGGTGGAGCGGCGGCACTTCCCAGGTGCCATTTTAAAGCTCTCGGTCCTCAGGTGCCACAGTCCAAAAATCAGCATGATTCGTTACTGGGGACCGGAGTTACAGTCCGTTGAAGTTATGGGGTTAGGGGTGTCCAAAACCCTGGTTCCCAAAGGAGCTCCCCTCTGATAATTGCCACAGCTCTTGTCCTCCCTAGGGGCTACCAATCCCCAAAAGAGCGGAGCTCTGGGGCAAAGGGCTGCTGGACGCGACCAGGTGTAAAGTTAGCGGGTGTCCTGTGGCCGACCGCGTGTTCCAGGAGCCCAACCAGCCTGAGAGGAATTAGGTTGGTGTCCGTTATGAAGCAGCCGACCAGGTGTTCCAGAAGCCCGGCCAGCCTAGGAGGGTTTTCCTGGCCATACACCAACTCTTCACAACACGAGCAAACAAAAGCTTCCAGAGATTGTGGTTGCTCTGAGGAGCCCAAAACCACTGAGAAACAGGGGTGAGGTTGTAGGGGGTGGGGGGTAGCCTTAGCTGTCTGGTATCTGTGACAACAGTGTTTTGTCTGAGGGATGTGAAGGGAGTATTGCCTGATGATACCATGTTTTCGCCTATGGGAAATCTATTCATAAGGCTTTCTGTAAATCGAGTTGCTGCCTTCCTTTTTATAGATCGACATTATACTCTTGTACCCCAAGGTAGAACATGCAGTGATCTGAGATGTCATCACAGAAAATGCAGCATGTCAGCAGAAAGGCAATAGAAGTACATTTTGAAAGTTGTTTAAAATCCAGCGTTTTAGCTCCAGGCTCTCTGCCAGCTCCACGGCAGCTGTTTGTGCGACCAGAAGTATACAAAGAGCGTAACTCTGGTTTAGTGTAAAGTTAGCAATAGAGTCCCATCAAACTTGGAATGCCTTTACAGAAAATTACAGCTAAACACAAACACCGCAGAAATGTAAAAACAGCCCTGGTCCTTAAAGTGAATGTAAATTTTGATGCTAAAGTGCCCGGTTTTTAAAACTTTGATTAAAAACAGGGGCACTTTAATTCATCAATATTTTCATTTCACTCCTGTTGTGAAAATAAACTTACTTTTTAATCTTCACAGCAGCTCCATCTTCCTCCACCTGTTTCAAAGCCTCTTCCTGGGTCTAAAATGAGGTATCTGGCTTCCTCCAATCACAGCAGTGAATCAGACACTGAATCCCCCGGGGGGGAATCTGTGATTGGAGGATGACCTATCAATCATTTCTGACATCAGAAATGGCTTGTGAGACCGGAGGAAGCAGCAGCTGCTGTGAAGTTTAAAGGTAAGTTTTTTTTTTTTGTCACAACAGGAGTGAAATGTAAATTTTGATGAATTAAAGTGCCCCTGTTTTTAATCAAAGTTTTAAAAACCGGGCACTTAAACATCAAATTTACATTCACTTTAACGGTAAGAAAATTTGAAAAATGGTCTGGTCAATAAGGGGTTAAAATTGTATGTTCTATCGAAATCAATCATGAAAGAAAATGTTGGGGTTCCCTGTCTCTTTAAGACCACCAACTGCTTTATTTGTGATGTAGCTTTGGAAATAGTTTGTATTAATGATAAAAGTTCTTGAATGGCCAGGTGTGCCTTTTGGCTTAAGTCTACTCTTGGAAACTAACATACCATGATTTAACGCTTCTCTTTTAGGGTAAAACTCTCTTTGACACAGGACTGTTATTGTCACAGTCGATAGTCGGAACGGAGCGTTTCTACTTCGGAACAAGAATTCAAAGGTTATGAATGGGCCTGTAGTATGATTTCATGCCTTGTGGCACAAAGTCTGCATATGGTTCAGGGTGGGTGGGTGCAGAATGTAACTTTTTCAAGGATGGGGGAAAGGTCTATGTCAGACCCTTGGGTTTTAGAGATTGTATCTCAAGAATACAGAATTGGCTTTAAAATCAGAACTCCTCGAGAGATGTGTGCGGTTTTTTTTGTTTGTTTTTTTTGTTTGTTTTTTAACCTCCCCTGTTGAGCCGGACTGACTATAAAGGCCAGGGCTTTCCTGTCTTCTGTAGTGGACTTAGAGGGAAAGGTAATTATTGTCTTTTTTCCTAGAACATGAAGGTAGGGTACTTTTTGTTCTATTAGGGATCTCAAATCTCTAAACAGATTCCTGAATGTCATTCTTTTTAAAAATGGAGACCATTTGTATTATTCTTCCTTTAGTACTTGAGGGAAAGTTTATGTATACAATAGACTTAAAAGATGCTTATTTGTATATCCAGATTCACAAAGACTGTGAAATTCCTTAGTTTTGGCTCAACATTAGCAGTTTGTGGCTCTTTTGTTAACCCTTGCAACTGCCCCCCAGGCTGTTCACCAATGTACTGGGCTCCTTCCTGATGGTAGCTTGAGCTAAGGGTATTTCAGTTGTGCCTTATTTGGACAACAGTCTTGTGTAGCTGCTTTCCTTTTAGCAGGCTGTGAACCATACAGAGGCCTTGCTTCCGATGTTCTGCAGTCAGTGGGTGCATAAATTTTTGCCAGAGCGCTCCCTTTTTTCTCAAGCTTGTGTCTCCTTTTTAGTGTCAATCCTAGGTCAGGTTTTCATGATACTGCCTGGGACAGAGGAGAGTAGGATTAAGCTGCAGTTTGTGCTTGCTTAAAGCATTGTATAACATACATCTCTTCCTACGGTTGCTCAATGCATGGAAATTGTGGTTCTGATGATGGCTGCCTTAGATGTCGTTCCCTTTTTCCAGGTTTCATCAAAACCAGTACAGCTGTCCCTTCTGCTGCAGTGGAACATGGATTACGAGTATTTTTCTCAGAAGTATTTAGGAGAAATGACTGAGTCACTGTCAGTTGTTCAAGGGGCCTAGGTTCTTTGGCCAATCTAGACCGTGATCACACTAGATGCTAGCCTGTGAGGTTTGGGGGATGTGTAGATGTCTCTAAAGGCGCAATGTTTGGTCTCCTCAAGAGGCGAGGCTACAATAAATACCCTGTAGCTCTGTGTGGTTATCAAGGCTCCACAGAGTTAGCATTGGTAATCAGACAGTGTCACAACTGTGTCATACATCTGGGGGAATTCAGAGTTCCCTTGTAATGAAGGAGAGGTTTCTTGCTTTATCAAGTGGGTTGAATACTTCCATATCCTTATTTTGACCATCCACATTCAGTGGCGGCTTGTGAATTTTGAAGATGGTGGGGCACTAGACCTCACCCCTTGAAATAAAACCCAGCCCTCATATGGCTCCTCCCATAGCACTACAGTTATTTATATGTATTTTTTTTTTTTTTTTTTTATAATAGCAAGCTTTAGATACCATGTAAGATGCTAGTTTAAAAAAAAAATGCCTCTTGGCTAAGTTGGATTCTTAAGTACAGCATGTCCAACATGACCTAAGCACCCTCCAGGCCTACCATCACCACAGTCCACCAATACGTGATTTTTTATTTTTTCGTATGCAGCAGGAATTGGAGAATGAAAGCTGTGTATACTGGAGTAGTACAGAGATCCACTACATACAGGAATAAAAACAAAGCTATGTCTGTAGGTGTCTGCTTTCAGCACCAGATTGTACTGATGGCTTGTTGTTAGTGTCTAAATTAAAACAGTATGATAATCTAATGAGGGCAAAGCACAGACATTTGACTATCACTGATACCACCAGCTCTATTATTTATGTGAACATAGCTAAGTCAGTATATATTGCTACACAGTCACTACCATTCCTGTTCCCATTAATCTTATACAAGCAGGTTATTTTTGAAATTCCTATGGATACTACATTTTTATTGCTGTTGGACCTAGGAAATAAAATCGATTTAACGCCTTTTCTTACTCCTCCTTTACTGGGAAGTGTTAACATATTAAGAATGGTTTTTTTTTTTTCCCCTAGACATAATATGGTAATCTGGGTTTTTATCTAACAATTTGGAGTGTCCGAAGATTCCATATTAAACTCTTGGAAGCTGCTGTATTTATTGATATTAAGTGTAGGCGGGGCTAAATAAGTGAATTCAGTACTTTTGAAGCTTGGTAAAACACGAATGCTTACATTTCATAATATAACACTAGAGGGCAGTGTCTCCCAAGTGTTCTCATGCAAATGTAACTATCTGTATTAATTCATAAATCCCTTCTTTACACATTTCATTAAACGATCTAGAGTACGCAATATTGATGCCTTAAATACAATTCCATAAGTGTGTGTGTGTGTGTGTGTGTATGAAGCCAGCTACTCATTATCTTAGGTGTTAGCAGTTTTGTTTAATATATTGAGAATAAGCTTAATAAATAAGCCAAGGATAAAATTCTCTTCACAAACATGCAGATGGTTTTCTGAGATAATCAGACCTTTCTACATACTGACCTTCCAAAACATGGAAATTTCCAGTTTCTATGGGAACACTTCCTGAAGTTCATGTCAGTTTTTGGTCATCAACGGGACTATTATTCTGCAGCAACTACTGCTTCTGGCTTCCCTAGGTATTCTACCTGGAAAATAAAAGTGCTACTGACTTGAATATAGCTTAAAATAAACATCAACATTTATCAAAAATAGGAAAGAGGAAACTTTATAAAAATGTAAAAACAAAGTTTCAGAACCCAAGGCTTGTATATTCCTCTAAAACCTTGACTAGAAAACCTCAAACGACACCTCAAGCACTGCAATCTGTATGTATAAGGAAGGACAAGTCACTGCTACTATCTAGTGGACTTCAGTCAGAACAATTCAACACTAGATTAGTAGAAGTGACTCGTCACTACTTGCTCACCTTTTCTCCATGATGACCTGGAGCTGATTCTTTCTCCTGACTTCAGTCAGAAGGATTCAACACCAGATTAGTATCAGTGACTCGTTACTACTTTCACACCTTTTCTCCATGATGACCCGGAGGTGCTTCTTTCTCCTGTCCGGTGTTCTGTCGGACCGGCTGGCTGTTACTATATTCTCCACTTTCCACAGCCATGCCAATGCTGTGCTCAGCTGCTGCACAGGTGATGTCACCAGCTGGTGGTGGGGGGGGGGGGGTAGCATACAGCACGCTGTAGTTAAGTAAGCTTGTAGGAGCTAAGGGCCTGGCTTTTTTTAGGAGGGGAGTGGGTAATAAAAAGAAAAAAAAATATAATAATAAAAATATATATATATATATATATATATATATATATATATATATATATATCTCAACCTAACTGTGCCACCACAATAGCATTTTATTTTTCCTTTCCCCCCAAAAAAACTGGTAAGACATTGCCCCTACTTCCTGCGATGCTTAACTACCTTTTTAGGTTCTGTTGAAAGTATGTGTACCTTTTTTAGAGTAATGAATTTAATATTCTTAGTCATAAACACACAGGTTAGTTAAGAGTAAATTATTTGGAATGTAGCTACAAAATAAAACAGTTTAACTGCATGTAAACTACCTAAAACATATAGTGTAGCAATTTAAGGGACATTATACACTTTGAGATGGTAATATAAAAACATAATTTATGTAAGAAACTTACCTGATAAATTAATTTCTTTCATATTAGCAAGAGTCCATGAGCTAGTAACGTATGGGATATACATTCCTACCAGGAGGGGCAAAAGTTTCCCAAAACCTCAAAATGCCTATAAATACACCCCCTCACCACACCCACAAATCAGTTTAACGAATAGCCAAGAAGTGGGGTGATAAGAAAAAGTGCGAAAGCATAAGAAAATAAGGAATTGGAATAATTGTGCTTTATACAAAAAAAATCATAACCACCACAAAAAGGGCGGGCCTCATGGACTCTTGCTAATATGAAAGAAATGAATTTATCAGATAAGTTCTTACATAAATTATGTTTTCTTTCATGTAATTAGCAAGAGTCCATGAGCTAGTGACGTATGGGATAATGACTACCCAAGATGTGGATCTTCATGCAAGAGTCACTAGAGAGGGAGGGATAAAATAAAGACAGCCAATTCCGCTGAAAATAATCCACACCCAAAATAAGTTTAAATCTTATAATGAAAAAAACTGAAAATATAAGCAGAAGAATCAAACCTGAAACAGCTGCCTGAAGTACTTTTCTACCAAAAACAGCTTCAGAAGAAGAAAACACATCAAAATGGTAGAATTTAGTAAAAGTATGCAAAGACCAAGTTGCAGCTTTGCAAATCTGATCAACCGAAGCTTCATTCTTAAATGCCCAGGAAGTAGAGACTGACCTAGTAGAATGAGCTGTAATCCTTTGAGGCGGAGTTTTGCCCGACTCAACATAAGCATGATGAATCAAAGATTTCAACCAAGATGCCAAAGAAAAGGCAGAAGCTTTCTGGCCTTTTCTAGAACCGGAAAAGATGACAAATAGACTAGAAGTCTTTCGGAAAGTCTTAGTAGCTTCAACATAATATTTCAAAGCTCTAACAACATCCAAAGAATGCAATGATTTCTCCTTAGAATTCTTAGGATTAGGGCATAATGAAGGAACCACAATTTCTCTACTAATGTTGTTGGAATTCACAAACCTTAGGTAAAAATTTAAAAGAAGTTCGCAACACCGCCTTATCCTGATGAAAAATCAGAAAAGGAGACTCACAAGAAAGAGCAGACAATTCAGAGACTCTTCCAATCTAAAGGATCCTTAAAGGAAGTACCATCTGCCGTAGGAATAGTAGTACGTTTAGCAAGGGTAGAGATAGCCCCATCAACTTTAGGGATTTTGTCCCAAAACTCTAATCTGTCAGACGGCACAGGATATAATTGCTTAAACGTTTAGAAGGAGTAAATGAATTACCCAAATTATTCCATTCCCTGGAAATTACTTCAGAAATAGCACCAGGAACAGGAAAAACTTCTGGAATAACTACAGGAGATTTAAAGACCTTGTCTAAACGTTTAGATTTAGTATCAAGAGGACCAGAATCCTCAATTTCTAATGCAATTAGGACTTCTTTAAGTAAAGAACGAATAAATTCCATTTTAAATAAATATGAAGATTTAATCAGCATCAACCTCTGAAACAGAATCCTCTGAACCAGAAGAATCATTAGAATCAGAATGATGATGTTCATTTAAAAATTCATCTGGATAAAGAGAAGTTTTAAATGACTTTTTATGTTTACTAGAAGGAGGAATAACAGACATAGACTTCTTAATGGATTCAGAAACAAAATCTCTTATGTTATCAGGAACACTCTGAACATTAGATGTTGATGGAACTGCAACAGGTAATGGTGTTTTACTAAAGGAAATATTTTCTGCATTAACAAGTTTGTCATGACATTTAATACAAACAGCTGGAGGAACAGCTACCAAAAGTTTACAGCAGATACACTTAGCTTTGGTAGTTCCAGCACCAGGCAGCGATTTTCCTGAAGTATCTTCTGACTCAGATGCAACATGAGACATCTTGCAATATGTAAGAGAAAAAACAACATATAAAGCAAAATTGATCAAATTCCTTAAATGACAGTTTCAGGAATGGGAAAAAATGCCAAAGAACAAGCTTCTAGCAACCAGAAGCAATGAAAATGAGACTTAAATAATGTGGAGACAAAAGTGACGCCCATATTTTTTTTTAGCGCCAAATAAGACGCCCACATTATTTGGCGCCTAAATGCTTTTGGCGCCAAAAATGACGCACATCCGGAACGCCGACATTTTTGGCGCAAAAGAAAGTAAAAAAAATGACGCAACTTCCGGCGACACGTTATGACGCCGGAAACAGAAAAGATTTTTTGCGCCAAAAAAGTCTGCGCCAGAATGACGCAATAAAATGAAGCATTTTCAGCCCCCGCGAGGCCTAACAGCCCACAGGGAAAAAGTCAAATTTTTTTTAAGGTAAAAAAAATGATTGATTCAAATGCATTATCCAAATATGAAACTGAGGAATGTTGAACATCCTGAGTCAAGGCAAATAAATGTATGAATACATATATTTAGAACTTTATAAAAAAGCGCCCAACCATAGCTTTAGAGTGTCACAGAAAATAAGACTTACTTACCCCAGGACACTCATCTACATGTTGTAGAAAGCCAAACCAGTACTGAAACGAAAATCAGCAGAGGTAATGGTATATATATATGAGTATATCGTCGCTCTGAAAAGGGAGGTAAGAGATGAATCTCTATGACCGATAATAGAGAACCTATGAAATAGACCCGTAGAAGGAGATCATTGCATTCAAATAGGCAATACTCTCCTCACATCCCCTCTGACATTCACTGCACGCTGAGAGGAAAACCGGGCTCCAACCTGCTGCGGAGCACATATCAACGTAGAATCTAGCACAAACTTACTTCACCACCTCCATAGGAGGCCAAAGTTTGTAAAACTGATTTGTGGGTGTGGTGAGGGGTGTGTATTTATAGGCATTTTGAGGTTTGGGAAACTTTGCCCCTCCTGGTAGGAATGTATATCCCATACGTCACTAGCTCATGGACTCTTGCTAATTACATGAAAGAAATGATAAATTGTATATATAAAACAACCTCTGCAGTATACTTTCATTATTTATTTATTTTGTCCTTTGCCTGTAATTCCATTCAGAAATTGTGAGCTTTTCAGTTCCTGTTAGAAATGGAAGTGCAGAACACTGTTAAATCCAGCACAACCATTGGCTGCACACTTTAATGACCTATGTATAACTGTCCCTAATTGGCCACAGCAGAGAAGGTAACACAAGTTACAACATGGCAGCTCCCAGTGTTTTATAGACACTAAAACTTTACACTTATTTTGTCACTTTTTTAAACAACTAATGAAACTTTAAAAAAATACATCTACATGTTAGTCATGGACTAATCTTTTCTTTGAATGCATCCTATCTAGCATGTATTTAGTGATTAATTTCCCTTTAATGTTGGACAAAATAAAGTGAAATATCTAATAAGAATACAGAGGAATAAATTAGAAAGTTCTTACTTTAAAGTTGTCTAGATGTTTTCAATGGTCTTAGAACTCCTGCTCAGCTGTTCAGAGGCTTCCATAAAACAAGCAGCCTGATCACATAAAGCAATAGAGCAAAGTAATTAGGAAGGTTGTAGGTGACAAAAACAAGCAGCAGTAGATTACTGAGTATCTGCAACTTCAGACTTAGGGACAGCATAAAACTTGCGACCAACAAGCAATGTAACAGTTGCTTGTTGAAGCCAGACTTTAGTAGGAGGTGTTTTTTGTTTTCTTTTTGTAAATTAAAGTATAGACTCAGAAATCAGGAATATGACACTGCCCCTATGGAGGAGCTTTCCACTGTCCCACATTCCAGGTAATCAACAGGAGGCAAACTTTCTCAATCGTCAGTGTCTCCACCTGAGGGGAGTGGTCTCTGCATCAGTAGATGTTTAACCTGATTAAGAAAAATTGGGGTATCCCTTGCTTAAAGGTACAGTCTACACCAGAATTGTTATTGTTTAAAAAGAAAGATAATCCCTTTTTTACCCATTCCCCAGTTTTGCATAACCAACACAATTATATAAATACACTTTTTACCTTTGGGATTACCTTGTATCTAAGCCTCTGCAACTGCCCCTTTATTTCAGTTCTTTTGACAGACTTGCAGTTTAGCCAATCAGTGATGGCTCCCAGGTAACTTCACGTGCATGATCACAGTGTTATCTATATGAAAAACATGAACTAACACCCTCTAGTGGTGAAAAACCTGTTAAAATGCATTCTTAAGAGGCGGCCTTCAAGGTCTAAGAAATTAGCATATGAACCTCCTAGGTTAAGCTTTCAACTAAGAATACCAAGAGAACAAAGAAAAATTGGTGACAAAAGTAAATTGGAAAATGTGCCCAATCTGAATCATGAAAGTTTTTTTTTTTTTTTCTTGGACTAGACTGTCCCTTTAAATCACAAACTTCCCCACTATTGTGCTAGGTCTCTGGATCCTCAAGTGGATGTGGAGGATGCCTTACTAGTTCCTTTGTCATTCAGGCTGAAAAACATCTTTCCTTCCTTTGTGTTGCTATCCAGGGTGATAGCTGTAATCAACAGGAATAGGCTTTAGTAATTCTGATTGCTTTGGCTAAGCCTTGCAGAAAAGAAAATGTTATGTGGATCTCGTCCTCTTGCCTGCAGTTGCTGCCTCATCTCTGGAATGTAAATGTAGGGGTGTTTTTGCCTCCTCCTAGTGGACATGTGGTGATCTCATGGACTCTCACCATTATAAAATAAATTAATTTATCAGGCAAGCATACATTTTGTTTGTATGGATTTATTTAGCATTTCATTACTTAACTACTAATAAAAAAAATGTTTTATTGTCTTTTGCCTGTTTAGCTGAGTTAGCTCAGAAGGCAAGGAAGGAGATCGCTGATTACTTGTCCACTGGGAAGGATGAGCGAGCTCGAATCCGTGTGGAGCATATTATTCGAGAAGATTATCTTGTGGAAGCTATGGAAATCCTTGAGCTGTACTGTGACTTGCTGCTAGCAAGATTTGGCTTAATTCAGTCTATGAAGTGAGACAATAAATAATATTGTGAAATGTTTCTGAGACACAGCAGTTTGGGTGGTGTGTTATATCTGCTGGAATGATAAAGGGCAGATCCTGAATCTTTTATGTCTGCCAGTAGTAGTAGTAGGGGAGTAATGAAAAAGTAAGCAAATTTTGTCTGTTAATCAATAACGCATTTTCTTGAACACCCTGTTTATTTTTTTTCTCTAGAGAACTAGATCCTGGCTTATCTGAAGCTGTTTCTACGCTTATTTGGGCTGCTCCACGGCTCCAGACAGAAGTTTCTGAGCTTAAAATAGTGAGTAAAAAATAGTCTTTCTTTGTGTGTTAAAGGATATTATAGCTGGCCAGTAGTGCAGCTGTAGTTTAAGTTTAAACAAAGTTTCTGTCTGTTTAAATTATTCATAACTTTTGAAGTCAAAAATATAACTGGCAACAAGTTCTATGGAGAAGACACACACACTATCTATATCTCAAACCACTGCACTACCTTGCAGTGCAAATCCGCAGGTGCTCAGTCCATAGAAATAGACACACTGTATAGTTAACCAGGCACTCTTGCTTAATTTGAATAAATTCGTTATCGGTATTCCCCAACGTTTCGGTCCTCACATTAGACCTTTGTCAAGGGTACAAATCTGTCAAAACAGTACACAGGTAATCACAAAAAGTTGTACTTGCCATATTTACAATGTCACACAAGGAAACACAGAACAAATCATCAAAACAGGAAGTCATGTCATACCTGATCCTGGTTCCGGCTATCACATACTTCCCCTTCTTTGGTTAATGTGTGACATTGTAAATATGTAAGTAGAAATTTTTGTGATTACCTGTGTTACTGTTTTGACAGATTTGTACCCTTGGTCTAATGTGAGGACCGAAACGTTGGGAATTACCGGATTGTACCGGATAATAAAGAATTTATTCAAACTAAGCAAGTGTGTCTGGTTTACTATACAGTGTGTGTATATGTGTATATGTGTATATATATATATATATATATATATATATATATATATAATATATATATATATATATATATATATATAATATATATATATATATATATATATATAAACATTCAACCCCAAAACAAAGGAAGAAAGAAACTCTTCAGTCGCCGGTCTCTTCAAAACAGCTTTATCCATCATCTTCAAAACATCAATCAAACATTCCCAAATGTTTCGATACTGTTGGTATCTTTTTCAATGGGTTGTTTTTTCAAAATATCCTTATCCCAAGAAAACACCCATTGAAAAAGATACCAACAGGTATCAAAACATTTGGGAATGTTTGATTGATGTTTTGAAGATGATGGATTAAAGCTGTTTTGAAGAGATCGGCGAGTGAAGCGTTCTTTCTTCCTTTGTTTGGGGTTGAATGTTATCACTATATGTTTTCCACGCAGCACCCCGGCGGATGTATTTGTGTGGATATACTACGCTAGAGGATAATCATAGCTGTGTGTAAAGAAGGGGTGAAAGAATAAGGAGGAGGCTGTGTGTAACAGACAAAAGGTAGAGAAGCATAAGAGGGTGTGAAAGATGGGTGAAGAGGAAAGCGGTGTGAGAGAGTGGGGAGGATAGAGGATATCAGGGAGGTGAGAAGAGAAGTTGAGAAGGTGGCTGTGTTTGATAAGGGAGGGCTATAAAAATGAACAGAAAACTAGTGTGTGAGTGTTAGTTGGATTGAGAGGTTGAACAGGGTATGAGTGAGATGTAAAGAAATGTGTTTGGGGAAATGGTGGCGAGCGTGTGAGGAGGATATTGTGAGGGAGCATGAGGAGGTGGTTGCATGTGAGTTAGAAGAGGAATGAAAGGTAGCCAGGGTCATATGTAAGGGAGAGTAAGCTTAGATGGTGCAGATTCTACTATATCGTAGGTAATGTCACTAGTGACGTCATTGATGAGATCATCAACAATGTTATGTGTGATGGCATTGATGATGCCATGCAAAGCACTCAAGAGTTAGTGGGGGTAGTTTGTTAGGTATCTACCTTGCTATTAAATGTTTGATAGAAAACTTAGTCTCGCTTTAAAGAAAGCCAATTAATATAGCATTTTTTTTTTTGAAACATGTTCTAGATCTAGAATGTAAAAATGTCATAGTGTTCAGCCTTCCCTTTTTATTCTCTGATAGTTCAGCATTTTTGTTTTACAGGTGGCTGATCAACTTTGTGCCAAATACAGCAAGGAGTATGGCAAGCTCTGCAGGACTAATCAGATAGGCACTGTCAATGACCGGGTATGAAAGATAATTTAGCATAAGTTATTTCTTTAATGCTGATTGTTGTGAGATTGTTATTACCTGGTTTTCAGGTTTTTATAACTCTGAATTGTGTGCGTGAAATTTGTCAGTTTAGTAGACACACAGTACCTGGAAATGCTATAACACTATCAGGGTTGATTTGATTTAAATCAGATTGATGTTAATCACAATTTAAATCCCTAGTCAATCCCTAGTCAATACGAAACACACACATTTAAAAAAACAAATAGCGCTGCTAACTAAAGAACTATGAACACAAAGAAATAATAACCCAAATACTGCAAACATGTATCTATCCTTCTAGAAAAAAAATCACGTTTTTTCAATTAATTGCAGCAAAGCAGAAAAAAATAAGCTCACAGTTTTCAAAAGCAAAGTTACTATAAAAAGTCTATTTCCTTCTATTGTCAGTCCACAAAAACAATCTTAAAGGGACACTGAACCTAAAAAATTTTCTTTCGTAATTCAGATAGAGCATGCAACTTTCTAATTTACTCCTATTAATTTTTTTTCGTTCACTTGCTATCTTTATTTGAAAAAGAAGGCATCTAAGCTCTGGACAGCACTTTTTATTGGTGGATTATTCACCAAAAATGGTTCGGCATCTAAACTTTCATTCTTGCATTTCAAATAAAGATAAAGAGAATGAAGAAAATTTGATAATAGGAGTAAATTAGAAAATTGCTTAAAATTGCATGCTCTATCTGAATCACGAAAGAAAAAAATTGGGTTCAGTGTCCCCTTTAACCTATGGGAATTACTCTTCCTGGTCACCAGGAGGAGGCAAAGACATCCCAAACAAGACTATAAATATACTTTCCCACTTTCCCTACCCTCCAGTAGTTATTGTCCTTGTATCGTGGAGGTAGGCAAAGAGAGGAGCTCTGTTAAGAAGAATGAAGTTGATCATGGATTGGCTTGTTTAAAGCTGGGGATAATATAATCATGTAAATCTCTATGGAGTATTGGGTTATAAAACACTGTATGACCCTGGGTCTCCCATACCTCTTACAGTCTAATCAAATACCCTGTCTGATAATGCAGTGTGTTTCACACTAAATTACAGCCTTATCATGGCAACTTGTCTATTAAGAGGTGGTATTTTCTTGTATGACAAGACAATACCACCTCTGTATTAGACAAGTTGCCATGATAGAGGGGAGAACGTACCTATGATAAGGCTGTAATTTAGTGTGAAACACACTGCGTGTACACTTTAGCCCCATGTGTCAGACACTACTGACGAATTCCAACTCTGTTCCACTAATAGGGCTAAGAAGGGTGTGCTTTAGATGTGCTGAGATGCAAGCTTCTGACAAGCATTTTCGTCCTATTGGACGTTATTCGCACTGGATCTTGCTACCAGCCCTCCGGTTTCATACTCCACAAGTTTGGGGCAACACCCCACCTGGGGTGAGGGGCACCAATACTTGAGACCACAGGCATGACTGGATGTAGGCGGAGATGCTGTTTTCCCGCCGTGAATAACGCTTTTGCGCCATTTCCGCTTCAGATCCAGTGCGTGGCAGTCCTGTGGGGGAGCAGTTGCAAGGGGACAGTGTTTTGTGCTTCGGCACCCCAAATATCCCGCTGTAAAGTTCACAAGTGCTACTACACTCACTTTTTCACCGCACTTATAATGGATGACTCTAGTTTGATAGAGAGTCTGGAGGAATCTCTCATTTAACTCCATTGACAATAGTAAATTAATGCTTTGCAAGATTATTACTGTTAACCCTCCGGCACAACTATGCAATTGCTGCCTGACTTATGTACTGACATCTTATTCAGGAGGCCCAATCGGTCACACCGCAAATGAACTCCTGCATGTCCTATCGCCAGCTCTCAGGCTTTGGCAGATGCAGAGATTCCTGTCAAAAAGACCAGTAATGTACCTGCAGTTGCTCCAGAGTGTTGTACAGAGAGCGGGCCTGACCCCCGGCTGGGGTATTCCCTTTACCTGATGACTTCACGGCCTGTAACAGGGCTGCTGTGTCTGCTGTCTTGAGCGCTAGCCAGGTGTCAGGGAAGATGAAGGGAAAGGTTTAACATTGCTCTCCTACATGTAGCCCAAGCGTGGTGGCGGAGGCCACAACTGACAGTTATGGGCAGGCTTCTGAGAAGAACCCATAGTTAGCTCTGAAGGTGAACTACCTTCCTCTGACCACTCTGAAGAGGACTTGATTAGGCTCAAAGTGGAGCAGCTCAGACTCCTGGAACAGGTCCAGAGACTGGAATCGGTATTTAGACCTAGGACTAGGGCCCCGGATGTTTTAAGAGGTTGTTTCCTGTTCCAGCTGCAGAAGCGGAGATCTGAAACAGGTTACCTAAGATGGATAGCGTTATATCTACTATAGCCTAAGCGCACAAATATCCCGCTTGAGGACAGTACCTCCTTTAGAGAACCCCTTGACAGAAGGCTTGAGGGATACCTCAAAAGGGTGTTTCTTCAGTCTGGCGCATTGTTTCAACCTGCAGTTGGTATTGCTGCAGTTACGGGGTCGTCAAATTCTGGTGTGAGTCTAGCGTACCTGATCACGGGAGAAACTCCCTTAGAGGAGAAAGCAATTTTAACAGATTATCTGCATTTACGCAAAATACTCTAGTTTTGCGGTTTCTAGCCTAGAAGGGCGCTATGCTGAAATCCTGGTCAGTAGATAATGTGTCTTAATGTAGGACTGGTGTCGCAGTCATTCAAGGGTAAGTCCCTGTTTGGTCCGGGTCTTGACTCATAGTCACAGGCGGAAAGAGATCCTTCCTACCACAGGAGAAGAAGTCTAAGGACCAATATCCGGCAGGACGTTTTCGTTCATTTTGGAATAAAAATCAAAGGAAATAAGGGACTAAAACTGAGTCTCCCAGGCCTACCTGGAAGCCAGGGGTGGAATAGAAACAAGCAGCTCAATACGGCTTCCCAGAATAGCAATCGGCATGATGGTGTTGCCCCCGACCTGGGATCAGGTTGCTTGGGGGGCAGACTTTCTCTGTTCTTGAAGGAATGGTGTCAGTACTTCCAGGATTTCAGCTTTGATGTGTCCTCCGTATCTATTAAACCATCAGGATAAGGCTGTGTTGAGAATTCAACTAGACTTTCTGCCTAAGGTAGTAAATACTAGCAACATTAACCAGGAGATTGTGGTTCCTTCACTTTGTCCTAACCCGTCCTCCTCTAAGGAGAGTCTGTTACATAATTTGGATGTGGTCAGAGCGTTTAAGTTCTACCTTCAAGCTACTAAGGAATTTCTTCAATCTTCTTCCTTGTTCGTCCTGTACACAGAAATACCCCTTTTTAGAATCACAGCTCATTCTACTTGTGAGGTGGCAACCACTTGGGCCTTCAAGAATGAGAGGAATGATTTGAACAAATCTGTATGGCTGCAACCTGGTCTTCATTGCATACCTTCACAAAGTTCTATAAATTTGATGTTTTGCTTTTGGGAGAAGTTTTCTACAAGCTGTGGTGCTTAGTACATAGGACTGCTTTCCTATTCCCCCTGAACATTAGTTAATTTCACAGTTTGGGTATTAGTTTCCCATAGGTTAAGAAGGTTTTCGTGGACTCTCTCTGCCAACAGAGGGAAAATAAAATTTTCCTTCTTAATACAATAATTAGCTTTCCTTCGATACAGGGAGAATCCACAGCTGAGGCAAAGACACCCCAACCAAAGGCTTAAATACCTCCCCCACTTCCATCATCCCCAGTCATTCTTTGCCTTTCGTCACAGGGACGACATTTTGGTATAAGCACCATTGTCTGGCGGAAGACCATTCGGAATCTCTCCTCTGGGGAAGATAAATAGAGAAAGGAGTTCTTATTCCAAGCACCAGGGTGGAATTCTTGGGCACGATATTAGATTCCATAGACATGAGAATATTTCTAACATACCAGAGAAGTTGCAAACTAGCTTTAACATGTCTTGCCCTCCAGACCTCCTTAAGGCCATCTGTGGCTCAGTGTATGGAGGTGATTGGTCTCCCATGGTGTCCAGCATGGACATCGTTCTCTTTTTTGCCAGGTTTAACCTCAGGCCGTTGTGACTGTGCATGCTGAGGCAGTGGAACAGCGATTATTTTGATCTGTCTCAACAGATTCTCTGGACAACCGGTCAAGAGAATCGCTCTCTTGGTGGCTCTGTCAGGATCACCTGTCCGGAGGGCCATCCTTTTTAAGACTACCCTGGGTAACTGTGACTACGGACACAAGTCTGTCAGGTTGGGGAGCTGTTTGGGCCGCCAAGAAAGCACAGTGCCTCTGGACGCAGGAGGAGAGCTCCCTCCCGTTCAACATTCTAGACCTTCAGGCGATATCAATGCTGTAAAGGTTTGGCCCCTACTAGGTTCGCCCCAATTTATCTGATCCAATCAGACCATATATCCCCGGTGGCTTACATCAACCATCATGGGGGGGAACGAGAAGCTTCCTGGCATCGAGGGAAGTATCTCAGATTCTAAGGGTGGGCTGAGACCCACAACTGTTCACTGTCGGCGATCTCATGGCGTCCCGTCCCGCTACCAAGATATGGGTCAAGTTTCAGGGGTCCTCAGGCGGTGCTAATAGATGTATTAGCGGTTCCTTGGAGGTTCAATCTAATTGCTCCTTTCCTGCCATTACCACTCCTTCCTTGAGTGGTGCCTCGAATCTTTCAGGAGCAGTCATCGGTTATATGGATTGCTTCATCGTGGCCGCAAAGGATATGGTTCGCGGATCTAGTGGGGATGTCATCTCCTCCTTGGAGGTTACCTTGTCGCAGGGATCTGCTGGAACAAGGCCCCTTTATTCATCGAAATCTCTGAGGCTGACTGCATGAAGATTGAATGTTTAGTCTTCAGCCAAGAGAGGATTTTCTGAGAGTGTTATCGATACTCTCAAGCTCGTAAGCCGGTTACTCGTTGCATCTGTCAGAAGGTGTGGAGGATCTACTTATTCTGTTGTGAAGAGCATGGTTTGTCCTGGCACAAAGTAAAGGTTGCCAGGATTCCTTTTTTTTCTCCAGGTTTAGAATGGAGGAGGGCCTCTCAGCTAGTTCCTTGAAGGGACAGATTTCGGCCCCTGTCTGTTTTACTGCGCAGAGAGGCTCACTGAGCTTCCGGATGTACAGTCCTTTTGTTAAGGTTCTGACTAGGATCAGGCCGGTGTTTAGATCTAATTCTCCTCCTTGGAGTTTAAATCTTGTTCTTAAAGTTTTGCTCCGTTTTGAGCCTATGCACGGGGCTAACATTTACGTTTTTTGTCTTGGAAGTTTATTTTTCTACTAGTTATTGCTACTGCGCGCAGAGTCTCTGAGATTGCTGCCTTGCAATGCGACCCTCCTTATCTGGTGTTCCATGCTGATAAGGCTGTTCTACGAACTAAGTTAGGATTTCTTTTAATAAGATTGTGTCAAATCGCAACCTCAATCAAGAAATTGTGGTTCCTTCCTTATGTCCTAATCCTTATTCATAGAAGGAACGTTTACTGCATAATCTGGATGTGGTTCGTGCCTTGAAGTTCTATCTTCAGGCTACAAAGGAATTTAGACAAACTTTTTTATCTATTCTGGGAAGCGTAGGGGTCAGAGGGCCTCTTCGACTTCCTTATCCTTTTGGTTGAAGAGTATCATCCGCTTAGCATATGAGTCAGTGAGTCTTAAGCCTCCTCAGAGGATTACTGCTCATTCAGGAAAGCAGGGGTTTCCTCTTAGGCCTTCAAAAATTAGGCCTCTATGGATCAGGTTTTTAAGACGTGCTATCTGGTCCTCCTTACATACTTTTTCCAAATTTTACAAGTTTTATGTTTTTGCTTCTGCTGAAGCAGCCTTCGTGAGACAGGTTTTGCAGGCTGTGGTGCCCTCAGATTAGAGCAGGCTTTATTTTTTACCCTCCTGTTAGCATTTAGTGTCCTCTGTAGCTTGGGTATTGTTTCCCACAAGTAATGAATGCAGCTGTGGACTCTCCCTGTATTAAGAAGGAAAACCTAAATTATGACTTACCAGATAATTTACTTTCCTTGGATACAGGGAGAGTCCACAGCTCCTGCCCGTGTTCTCCGATGGGTGGCCCTAAATTTATTTTGTTTTCTTCTGGCACCTTTTTCACCCTGATATTTCTCCTACTGTTTCCTTGTTCCCTCGGCAGAATGACTGGGGGATGAGTGAAGTGGGGGAGTTATTTAAGCCTTTGGCTGAGGTGTCTTTACCTCCTCCTGGTGGCCAGATTCTGTATTCCCACAAGTAATTAATGCAGCTGTGGACTCCCCCTGTATCGAAGGAAATTATCTGGTAAGTCCTAATTTGTTTTTATGCTTACCTGATAAATTAATTTCCTTCTTAGTAGCCCCAAGGCAGAACATAGTGCGATCTGCTATCTTATCACAGAAACTGGAGCCTGCCTGCAGAAAGAACGGGCAGGTCCGTTAAGCAGAGAATTTTCTTCAACAGGATTTTTTTTTTTCTGGCCAGTGCAGTGCTTTCAAATTGACAACCAGCACAGTTTTAGTGCAGTACTTTTCAATTATTGACTGCTCTGCTCCTGAAAATTGATACTTTTTAGATGCAATATTATTGTTACTTTTACCCACCAGAAAGGCTTCCTTTCATACTATCTACTCTGTGACTGTCTGCGACTGCGAGGTAAGTGTACTAGCTTTCTATTACTGCAGCTGTTTGAAACTCCGTTCCCTATTACTGTGTCGGCTTATCGTGTAGGTGCTTGGTGTTGACTTGAGCAGTGAGTGCACTAATTCAGTATTATCATTGATTAGTGTTTAATCGTGTTTTTACTGAGTGGGCACTGGGGCAGGCAGGCATGTAGTTAATAATATGTTAAGAGGCTCAGGCTGGGGATGAAAGGGAGGCACTTCTCAGTGTCACATCTCACATGTACTGCGTGCTTTCAAAACAGACTTCGGAACGGCAATAACAAATTTTAATTTCTGGCTTTTCAAGAATGTCATTTTGTAATATTGCCGTTCCGAAGTCTGTTTTGAAAGCACACAGTACATGCGAGATGTGACACTTAGAAGTGCCTCCCTTTCATCCCCAGCCTGCGCCTCTTAACATAATAATAATAATAATAATAATATTCTCCTCCTCGGACTGGCGATGGGGCCCTTCCGGGGGGTTGCAGCTTGTGTGTCCTCTGCGTACAGAAAGAGTTCCGGTAAGTGTAGAGGTGTTTCCTCCGTACGTCACCCGTGACGTAGCAAGGCACACTGAGGGTAGTGAAGCGTGAAGGGGCGGAGAACAAGCCCAGGAGCCCAAGTGGTTATAGCAAGGAGATCAGCGATGCAAAGAGCGGTATGCCCAACCGCTATAAGGTACTATGGACACAAAGAAAGTACGCTGACTCCAAAAGTTAGTATTGATGGAAACAAATAATTTATTGTAAGATCCAACCATCAGTGGTGAAGTAAAGGGGTCACAGTAGAGAACGCCTGACGCGTTTCGCGCATGTGTGGATGCGCTTCTTCGGAGGCTAATTAGAATCGGGCAGTGACAGCTTTTTTTTAGATCTCCCTCTCTCAGCCGAGGATTTAGATATGCTAAGTATACATACAAGATTTTCCTTTAGATAGTACAGATATCATTTTATGAGTTGTTTAAATATTTCTTTTATGTATTATATGTAAGTTATATACAAATGTATTTTTTCCATGCACTGTATTAATGTTTATCGTAAAACTTAGTACCTTGGTGGGGCACTACTGAACAGTAATTAATAAGCAATAATTAATATTATCTGCATTTATTAAATATATACACACATCATTAGACATGATACCATACTGTTCGATAGCGCAACACCATTAGTTAACGTTCAAGTCGCCCCAGGATTGGTGGATAAGATGTTTAAAAAGCTGTCACTGCCTGATTCTAATTGGCCTCCGAAGAAGCACATGCGCGAAACGCGTCAGGCGTTCTCTACTGTGACCCCTTTACTTCACCACTGATGGTTGGATCTTACAATAAATTATTTGTTTCCAGCAATACTAACTTTTGGAGTCAGCGTACTTTCTTTGTGTCCATAGTACCTTATAGCGGTTGGGCATACCGCTCTTTGCATCGCTGATCTCCTTGCTATAACCACTTGGGCTCCTGGGCTTGTTCTCCGCCCCTTCACGCTTCACTACCCTCAGAGGGCCTTGCTACGTCACGGGTGACGTACGGAGGAAACACCTCTACACTTGCTCAGATATACTGTTAGAGTACCCTTGGGGATTCATTCTGAATACTCCTCTTGTTTTTTCTCTTGTAAGGTGTATCCAGTCCACGGATCATCCATTACTTGTGGGATATTCTCATTCCCAACAGGAAGTTGCAAGAGGACACCCACAGCAGAGCTGTAATATAGCTCCTCCCCTAACTGTCATAGCCAGTCATTCTCTTGCAACTCTCAACAAGCTAGGACGTTGTAGGAGAGAGTGGTTAAATATAGCTAGTTTATTTTCTTCAATCAAAAGTTTGTTATTTTTAAATGGTACCGGAGTTGTGCTATTTTATCTCAGGCAGTAAATAGAAGAAGAATCTGCCTGAGGTTTCTATGATCTTAGCAGGTTGTAACTAAGATCCATTGCTATTCTCACATATGTCTGAGGGGATTACACAGATGAGGTAACTTCAGCGAGAGAATGGCGTGCAGTTTATTCTACTATCAGGTATGTGCAGTTATAATTTTTTCTAGAGATGGAAAACACTAGAAAATGCTGCTGATACCGGATTAATGTAAGTTAAGCCTGAATACAGTGATTTAATAACGACTGGTATCATGCTTACTCCCAGGGCTAATACCCTCATGATATTTACAATATAAAACGTTTGCTGGCATGTTTAATCATTTTTATATATGCTTTGGTGATAAAACTTTATTGCTGCCTAGTTTTTTCCACATGGCTGGCTTAAATTTTGACTAGAAACAATTTCCACTGTTGTAGTATAAAAGTTACAGTTGGTGCAGTTAAAATTACAAACTGTGACATCCAGCTTCCCTCAAAGGCCCTCTGAATGCTATAGGACATCTTTAAAGGGCCCAAAGGCTTTCCAAAGTCGTTTTATTGGGGAAGGTAGGGCCACAGCTTGCTGTGGCAGTTGGTTGTGACTGTTAAAAAAACGTCTATTTCGTTTTTTGATCCGTTTTTTTTTTTGTTTTTTTTTAACTAAGGGGTTAATCATCCATTTGCAAGTGGGTGCAATGCTCTGTCTGCCTATTATACACACTGTAAAAATTTCGTTTGATTTACTGCATTTTTTCACTGTTTTTCAAATTCTGACAAAATTTGTTTCTCTTAAAGGCACAGTACCGTTTTTTATATTTGCTTGTTAACTTGATTTAAAGTGTTTTCCAAGCTTGCTAGTCTCATTGCTATTCTGTATAAACATGTCTGACATAGAAGAAACGCCTTGTTTATTATGTTTAAAAGCCATGGTGGAACCCCCTCTTAGAATGTGTACCAAATGTACTGATTTCATTTTATGCAATAAAGATCATTTTCTGTCTTTAAAAAATGTATCACCAGAGGAATCTGACGAGGGGGAAGTTATGCCGACTAACTTTCCCCACGTGTCAGACCCTTTGACTCCCGCTTAAGGGACTCACGCTCAAATGGCGCCAAGTACATCTAGGGCGCCCATAGCGTTTACTTTACAAGACATGGCGGCAGTCATGGATAATACACTGTCAGCGGTATTAGCCAGACTACCTGAACTTAGAGGTAAGCGAGATAGCTCTGGGGTGAGACAAAATGCAGAGCATACTGACGCTTAAAGAACCATGTCTGATACTGTCTCACAATATGCAGAAGCTGAGGAAAGAGAGCTTCAGTCAGTGGGTGATGTTAATGACTCAGGAAAGATACCTGATTCTAATATTTCTACATTTAAATTTAAGCTTGAACACCTCCGCGTGTTGCTTAGGGAGGTTTTAGCTGCTCTGAATGACTGTGATACCATTGCAGTGCCAGAGAAATTGTGTAGACTGGATAAATACTTTGCAGTGCCGGTGTGTACTGATGTTTTTCCAAATACCTAAAAGGTTTACAGAAATTATTAATAAGGAATGGGATAGACCAGGTGTGCCGTTTCCTTCCCCTCCTATTTTTAGAAAAATGTTTCCAATAGACGCCACCACATGGGACTTATGGCAGACAGTCCCTAAGGTGGAGGGAGCAGTTTCTACTCTAGTAAAGCATACTACTATCCCTGTCGAGGACAGTTGTGTGTTTTTTTTTTAGATCCAATGGATAAAAAATTAGAGGTTACCTTAAGAAAATATTTATTCAACAAGGTTTTATCCTACAGCCCCTTGCATGCATTGTCCCTGTCACTGCTGCTGCGGCGTACTGGTTTGAGTCTCTGGAAGAGGCTTTACAGGTAGCGACTCCATTGGATGACATACTTGGCAAACTTAGAGCACTTAAGCTAGCCAATTCTTTTATTCTGATGCCATTGTTCATTTGACTAAACTAACGGCTAAGAATTCTGGTTTTGCTATACAGGCGCGCAGAGCGCTATGGCTTAGATCATGGTCAGCTGACGTGACTTCAAAATCTAAGCTACTTAACATTCCCTTCAAGGGGCAGAACCTATTCGGGCCTGGTTGAAGGAGATTATTGCTGATATCACTAGAGGAAAAGGTCATGCCCTTCCTCAGGACAGGTCCAAATCTAGGGCCAAATAGTCTAATTTTCGTGCCTTTCAAAACTTCAAGGCAGGTGCGTCATCAACTTCCTCTAATAATAAACAAGAGGGAACTTTTGCTCAGTCCAAGACGGTCTGGAGACCAAACCAGACATGGAAAAAAGGTAAGCAGGTAAAAAAGCCTGCTGCTGCCTCTAAGACAGCATGAAGGAACGGCCCCCTATCCGGGAACGGATCTAGTAGGGGGCAGACTTTCACTCTTTGCCCAGGCGTGGGCAAGAGATGTTCAGGATCCCTGGGTGTTGGAAATTATATCCCAGGGATATCTTCTGGACTTCAAAGCTTCCCCCCCAAAAGGGAGATTTCACCTTTCACAATTATCTGCACACCAGATAAAGAGAGAGGCATTCTTACACTGTGTACGAGTCCTCCTAGTTATGGGAGTGATCCATCCAGTTCCAAAGGAGGAACAGGGACAGGGTTTTTACTCAAATCTGTTTGTGGTTCCCAAAAAAGAGGGAACCTTCAGACCAATTTTGGATCTAAAGATCTTAAACAAATTCCTCAAAGTTCCGTCGTTCAAGATGGAAACTATTCGTACCATCCTACCACTGATCTAGGAGGGTCAATATATGACTACAGTGGATCTAAAGGATGCTTATCTTCACATTCCGATACACAAAGATCATCTTCGGTTTCTCAGGTTTGCCTTTTAAGACAGGCATTACCAGTTGTAGCTCTTCCCTTGGGATTAGCTACAGCCCCAAGAATCTTTACAAAGGTTCTAGGGTCACTTATGGCGGTCCTAAGGCCGCGGGGCATAGCAGTAGCCCCTTATTTAGACGACATCCTGATACACGCGTCAAACTTCCAAATTGCCAAGTCTCATACGGACGTAGTACTGGCATTTCTGTGGTCGCATGGGTGGAAAGTGAACGAGGAAAAGAGTTCTCTATCCCCACTCACAAGAGTTTCCTTTCTAGGGACTCTGATAGATTCTGTAGAAATGAAAATTCACCTGACGGAGTCCAGGTTATCAAAGCTTCTAAATTCCTGCCGGGTTCTTCATTCCATTCCGCGCCCTTCGGTGGTTCAGTGTATGGAAGTAATCGGCTTAATGGTAGCGGCAATGGACATAGTGCCGTTTGCACGCTTACATCTCAGACCGCTGCAACTATGCATGCTCAGTCAGTGGAGCGGGGATTACACAGATTTGTCCCCTCAACTGAATCTGGACCAAGAGACCAGGGATTCTCTTCTCTGGTGGCTATCTCGGGTCCATCTGTCCAAAGGTATGACCTTTCGCAGGCCAGATTGGACAATTGTTACGACAGATGCCAGCCTTCTAGGTTGGGGTGCAGTCTGGAACTCCCTGAAGGCTCAGGGATCGTGGACTCAGGAGGAGTCTCTCCTTCCATTAAATATTCTGGAACTAAGAGCGATATTCAAGGCTCTTCAGGCTTGGCCTCAGTTAGCAACTCTGAGGTACATCAGATTTCAGTCGGACAACATCACGACTGTAGCTTACATCAACCATCAAGGGGGAACGAGAAGTTCCCTAGAGATGTTAGAAGTTTCAAAAATAATTCGCTGGGCAGAGATTCACTCTTGTCACCTATCAGCTATCCATATCCCAGGTGTAGAGCACTGGGAGGCGGATTTTCTAAGTCGTCAGACTTTTCATCCGGGAGAGTGGGAACTCCATCCGGAGGCATTTGCACAACTGATTCATCGTTGGGGCAAACCAGAACTGGATCTCATGGCGTCTCGCCAGAACGCCAAGCTTCCGTGTTATGGATCCAGGTCCAGGGATCCCAAGGCGACACTGATAGATGCTCTAGCAGCGCCCTGGTCTTTCAACCTGGCTTATGTGTTTCCACCGTTTCCTCTGCTCCCTCGACTGATTGCCAAGATCAAGCAGGAGAGAGCATTGGTGATTCTGATAGCACCTGCGTGGCCACGCAGGACCTGGTATGCAGATCTAGTGGACATGTCATCCTTTCCACCATGGTCTCTGCCTCTGAAACAGGACCTTCTACTTCAGGGTCCTTTCAACCATCCAAATCTAATTTCTCTGAGGCTGACTGCCTGGAGATTGAACGCTTGATTTTATCAAAGCGTGGCTTTTCCGAGTCAGTTATTGATACCTTAAGACAGGCACGAAAGCCTGTCACCAGGAAAATTTACCATAAGGTATGGCGTAGATATCTTTATTGGTGTGAATCCAAGGGTTACTCATGGAGTAAGGTCAGGATTGCTAGGATATTATCTTTTCTCCAAGAAAGTTTGGAAAAAGGATTGTCAGCTAGTTAAGCGTCTGGCAGATGTTCCAGACGTTCAGGCATTTTGTCAGTCAGGCTTTAGTTAGAATCAAGCCTGTGTTTAAACCTGTGGGCTCCACCATGGAGCTTAAACTTGGTTCTTAAGGTTCTTCAAGGAGTTCCGTTTGAACCTCTTCATTCCATAGATATCAAGCTTTTATCTTCGAAAGTTCTTTTTTTTGGTAGCTATTTCCTCGGCTCGTAGAGTCTCTGAGCTATCTGCCTTACAATGTGATTCTCCTTATCTGATTTTTCATACGGATAAGGTAGTCCTGCGTACCAAACCTGGGTTCTTACCTAAGGTGGTATCTAACAAGAATATCAATCAAGAGATTGTTGTTCCATCCTTGTGTTACACAATTTCGACGTGGTCCGTGCTTTAAAGTTTTACTTACAAGCTACTAAAGATTTTCGTCAAACATCTGCTTTGTTTGTTGTCTACTCTGGACAGAGGAGAGGTCAAAAGGCTTCGGCAACCTCTTTTTCTTTTTGACTAAGAAGCTTAATCTGCTTAGCCTATGAGACTGCTGGACAGCAACCTCCTGAAAGGATTACAGCTCATTCCACTAGAGCTGTGGCTTCCACTTGGGCCTTTAAAAATGAGGCTTCTTTTGATCAGATTTGCAAGGCGACGACTTGGTCTTCGCTTCATATTTTTTCAAAATTTTACAAATTTGATACTTTTGCTTCTTCGGAGGCTATATTTGGGTTTTACGGGCAGTGGTTCCTTCCATTTAATTTCCTGCCTTGTCCCTCCCTTCATCCGTGTACTTTAGCTTTGGTATTGGTATCCCACAAGTAATGGATGATCCGTGGACTGGATACACCTTACAAGAGAAAACACAATTTATGCTTACCTTATAAATTTATTTCTTTTGTGGTGTATCCAGCCCACGGCCCGCTCTGTCATTTTAAGGCAGGTCATTTTTAAATTTAAACTACAGTAACCACTGCACCCTATGGTTCCTCCTTTCTCGGCTTGTTTTCGGTCGAATGACTGGCTATGACAGTTAGGGGAGGAGCTATATTACAGCTCTGCTGTGGGTGTCCTCTTGCAACTTCCTGTTGGGAATGAGAATATCCCACAAGTAATGGATGATCCGTGGACTGGATACACCACAAGAGAAATAAATTTATCAGGTAAGCATAAATTGTGTTTTTTTATATATATATATATATATATATATATATATATATATATATATATATATATAACAAAAAGAGAAAACAGACCACTATTAACCAGCACTAAACTATTACTCTATCATAAATGTCACACATAAAAACACACAGGAGGATAAGGGAGAGAAAGATCTATGTGAACAGTTAATAAATTATGCATATTTATTCTTGTAACAAGAGAACATCCTTTTGAAATATTAGAATGATATTTATAGCAAAGTATCCAATGTGAATAGTGTTGTAATAAGTAGCAATTGTCAACATGATATACTGTATGTATATGTATAATTTCACCGGGCAACAAAAATACTAAACAAAGGTGGAGTTAATTGTATATAATGGAGGAGATCCTCCAATCACTATTAAGCAGGATGAAGCCTGTATGTTTGAACGGGTGAAACGCGTGTAGCTGCTACTCAGCGGGCTTGTCAGCTGCAAGCCGCTGAACGCTACCGCTTGTCTGCAAACTATTTTGAGCTATCGAAAAAGGCGCACTTATGCGCTCAAGTGCCTTTGACATGTTCGTAATTGCTTCTGCATACTAAAAGGAACATTTGTGGCAATATCAACATTACTAAAGTGTATGAATGGTGCTATTACCCAACCCAAGAAGGAGGAGACAGGTACACACAATGCAAGGTAACACAGCATATAACCCCAGTCTACCTAAAGTGCTGAAAGTGTGAAAGCAACACTAAGCTGTTCATAAGCTTACATCGACTAAGGTAATATAGCGGTTTGCTGTTTTTCATGTTGTGTATCCGTGGTTGGAAGGAATTGGTTCACCTGAATTTCTGCATCATCGCCAGTTCAAATGGATGGATAATTCTGAATTGGTAGAATATATCTGATTGCCACTTGTTGAGATAATACTGATAATCTTGTTTCTTTTGGATTATAAATACAGCAGGTTTGTGCTGTGATTGGGAACATGAACTGATGGTAATTCACAAACTCTAAACAACTTGCCTTTTGGTGGGACATTTTCCAGCCTTTTAGCTCAATATTGTATTAGGAACATAATACAGTTGTTAGATGTATCAATTATATGAATATGCACAGGAGGGACCCAATGGACCTCTGAAACCTGTTGTGGCTGTCTTGCTGTCGGACAGCATAAAAGGTAAGTGCAGTTTTTATTCCTCTATAGGATATACTTTAGGGAGTCCTGCACTTACACATATTGATGGGAATCAGGGGCTCTGTCAGTAAAGAGTCTTTTTTCCCTGACAGCTTAGCAGACTGGATCGTGTTGTGGGGGACTATCTCTTTTCACAGTAAGGACTCCTCACATGGCGTCTTATTTCAGTATTGGGGCATGTGTTAGGCTCACTACGTGACAGACGTTTGGCACTAGTCATTACCTTGTTGACCATGACTACTGGCTATCCTTTAGGGGATTTGTGAGGAACGGTCTGTGTGTGTGTGTGTGTGTTTTTCCCTCCCAGCGCTTTCTGGGTCAATCTGTAATGGCGACCGGGAGCTGGTAGAAAGACTTTATTGGAAATTAAGTCTCATTCTGAATAGCAGTGTCATGGATGTGTATGGGCATGATTGGGCTGTTCTTAGACAGCAGGCGGCTCAGTTTTTTTATTTACACGCTCCCGGTGCCTTTACACTATCAATGGCGAGGAGATGGTTGTTTACACCCACGATGGGTGGGGTTTTCACATGAACAGTTTCATAGCAGATTGCTTAGATTTTCTTTGCTCGCTCCCGGTGCCGTTACAATATCAGTGGTGACCGGGAGATGATTGTGTACGCCCATGATGTATTTGTACTTATCGATGTCGACCGGGAGATAGTTGACGAACCGCCCATGAGGGGTAGAGTCATGGCGCTAAAGTAATGGGCGCCGAGGTCTCTGCTTCCTCCTAACTGTTAATGAACATTTTAGTATGGAGAAGGGCTTTTATTTGTGCAAGGAATAAGCGCGCAATATATAGCAGTGTTCCTTTTGTGTGCAACATATGACTGGTGCATTAAACAATGTCGCACATTGTGTATACACACTCCAGTTTTTATTGAGGCCTTAGGTCATGTTGATATATTATGACACTCTACGCATACATTTTACTATTTAGAATGTCAGTAGTTGAGCTGCAGTATTTCCTTTTTGCAAGCAAGAAGACCATTTCTTTGTTTTATTTTTTTAAAGAGACAGTGACACACATATAATTACGCTCTTCTTCTGCTGTTAAGAGACAGTAATGATTTTTTTCCTTCATGCCTTTCAAATGTTTGATGTATGTGTACTTATAAGTGCACACATAAAGTATGTTTTCGGACTTGCATGCGGTGCTCTGCGGTTCAATGCAAAAATGGAATTATAGGCACAAGACAGGGTTGTTTGTGTACATCGCAATGGCTATTTCAAAGAAGCCAGTCTGTGTCACCTAATGGGCCGCATGGCTACCCCACATGTCAAAGGCTCAATGATTCCATTTAGAGGGTTCTAATTGGATGATATATGAAACTTAAAGTGATAGTAACATTTTTACTGTGTAAACTTTATTTACTGGTTTGCAGCTGTCTATTGTTATTTCATCCCTTGTGATATAGGATGATACTTAACAACACAGATTTTTAATTGTTTTTCAATTTTAAGAGACAGTTGACGCTCTAGTAGAGTCTCTTAGGACTGAGACTTCTTTGAGGAAATACAGGATAGAATTAAGGCCCTTGAGCTTGATAATTCTTTCATTACGGATGCCTCCTTTCAGATCACCAAATTGGCGGCTAAGAGTTCGGGAATATCCATCTTAGCACGAAGAGCCTTATGGTTAAAATCTTAGTCTGCGGATGTGTCCTCTGAATCCAAACTTTGGCTATTCCTTTCAAAGGAAAGACCCTGGTCGGGCCTGACTTGAAAGAGATCATCTGTGACATTACGGGAGGTAAGGGTCTCCTCCCTCAGGATAAAACATCTAAGCAACAGAGTAATTTTCGTTCCTTTCGAAATTTCAAGGGAATTCCCTCCTCTTCCGCTAAACAGGAAGGGAATTTTGCACAAACCAAGTCCATCTGGAGACCCAACCAGACTTGGAACAAGGGTAAACAACCCAAGAAGCCTACTGCTGCTCCCAAGACAGCATGAAGGTGTGGCCTCCGATCCGGATCTAGTAGGGGGCAGACTTTCTCTCTTTGTCCAGGCTTGGATAAGAGACGTTCAGGATCCCTGGACACTAGAAATCATGTCTCAAGGATATCGGCTGGAGTTCAAAAATTCCTTCCCAAGGGGAAGGTTTCTTCTTTCACGATTATCTGTAGACCAGATAAAATGAGAGGCGTTCTTACGTTGTGTAAAAGACCTCTCCGCTGTGGGAGTAATTTGCCCCGTTCCGAAACAAGAACAGGAGCAGGGGTTTTACTCAAATCTTTTTGTAGTTCCCGAAAAAGAGGGAACGTTCCGACCCATTTTAGATCTCAAGATTTTGAACAAGTTTCTCAGAGTTCCATCCTTCAAGATGGAGACTATTCAGACAATTCTTCCATTGATCCAGGAGGGTCAATATATGACTACCGTGGACTTAAAGGATGTATATCTTCACATTCCTATCCACAAAGATCATCACCAGTTCCTAAGGTTTGTCTTCCTGGACAAACATTTTCAGTTCGTGGCTCTTCCCTTCGGCTGGCCACGGCGCCCAGGATCTTCACAAAGGTTCTAGGGTCTCTGCTAGCGGTTCTCAGACCGCGGGGCATTACAGTGGCGCCTTATCTGGACGATATTCTAATCTAGGCGTCGTCTTACCAGCTGACAAGTTCTCATACCAACATGGTTCAGTCCTTTCTAAGGCCTCACGGGTGGAAGGTGAATCTAGAAAAGAGTTCATTAATTCCACAGGCGAGGGTTCCTTTCCTGGGAACCCTAATATATTCTATATCCATGAAAATCTCCTTGACGGAAGTCAGAAAGTTAAAGATTCTGAATACATGCCGAGCCCTTCAGTCCAATCCTCGGCCATCAGTGGCTCAGTGCATGGAGGTAATTGGATTGATGGTGGCGGCTATGTACATCATTCCGTTTGCTCTTTTTCATCTCAGTCCTCTACAACTGAGCATGCTCAGACAGTGGAATGGAGATTATGCAAATTTGTCTCCTCAGATAGATCTGGATCAGGAGACAAGAGACTCTCTTCTTTGGTGGTTGTCACAGTATCATCTGTCCCAAGGGACGTACTTCCGAAGACCCTCATGGGTGATAGTGACAACGGATGCCAGTCTTTTAGGATGGGGTGCAGTCTGGAATTCCCTGAGGGCTCAGGGTGTGTGGACTCGGTCAGAGTCTCTACTTCCAATCAATATTCTGGAGTTGGGGGCAATATTCAATGCTCTTCAGGCTTGGCCTCAGTTGGCTTTGGCCTAGTTCATTCGATTTCAGTCGGACAACATCACGACTGTGGCTTTACATCAATCAGGGAGGAACAAGGAGTTCCTTAGCGATGACAGAAGTATCCAAGATATTTCGGTGGGCGGAGGCTCACTCTTGTTCTCGGTCAGCTATCTACATCCCAGGAGTGGACAACTGGGAAGCGGATTCTTTGAGCAGGCAGACGTTTCATCCGGGGGAATGGGAACTCCATCAGGAGGTCTTTGCCGCCCTGATTTTCAAATGGGGCTGACCGGAGCTGGACCTCATGGCATCTCGTCAGAATGCCAAGCTCCTGAGATACGGATCCAGGTCCAGGGATCCTCAGGCCGAACTGATAGATGCCTTGGTCGTTCAACCTAGCTTATGTGTTTCCACCGTTTGCTCTCCTTCCCGGGTGATTGCTCGGATCAAACAGGAGAGGGCTTCAGTGATTCTCATTGCTCCTGCGTGGCCTCGCAGGACTTGGTATTCCCTTCTGGTGGACATGTCCTCTCTGCCACCGTGGAAACTTCCATTGAGGCAGGATCTTCTCATTTAGGAACCCTTCCATCATCCGAATCAAATTTCTCTGCAACTAACTGCTTGGAGATTGAACGCTTGATTTTATCTAAGCAAGGGTTCTCTGATTCGGTCATTGATACTTTGATTCAGGCGCGTAAGCCTGTTACTAGAAGAACTTTACCATAAGATACGGCGTAAATATCTATCTTGGTGCGAATCCAGGGGCTACTCATGGAGTAAGATTAGGATTCCTAGGATTTTATCCTTCCTCCAAGAAGGATTGGAGAAAGAGTTGTCAGCAAGTTCCTTAAAGGACGGATTTCTGCTCTATCTATTTTGTTACACAAACGTCTGGCAGATGTTCTGGATGTTCAATCTTTTTGTCAGGCTCTGACTAAAATCAGGCCTGTGTTTAGACCAAGTTCTCCTCCTTGGAGTTTGAATTTAGTTCTTAATGTTCTTCAAGGGGTTCCGTTTGAACCTATGCATTCCATAGATATTAAGTTGTTATCTTGGAAAGTTTTATTTTTGGTTGCTATTTCTTCTGCTCGCAGTTTCTGAGCTTTCAGCATTACAATGTGATTTCCTTATATTATTTTTCTTTCCGATAAGGTAGTGCTGCGTACCAAACCTGGTTTTCTTCCTAAGGTTGTTACCTATTCTAATGACATTTAGACGGGGTTGCGTCTATTTCACTGTATAGTGACATTAGTGATTTTACTTATTAGGATTGATAGAGCAAATATTGGGATCACATAGTGCTTGTTTACAACAATAGAGGCCGAACCCGCTTAGCCAATTAAATCACACGCCCCAGTTTTACGTGATTCACTCTCCTGGAGCAAGTCTAACCTAGGTATGCAACCTTTATTCCCACATTTGGTTCCGTTGCAGTGTTATGTTGTACATCGTAAAACGTAGGAGTTTTTAATTGCATACGCTCACATTGGTCAATACGACACCCTTTGCTGTGCAGTTTCAGGTTTTTTTTGCACAGGGGGGGGTCTGTATAGGGTATAAATGTTCTGTACACTCATTGTAACACTGGTTTGATGAAGGGGAGCATTCCCTCCGAAACGTCACTAAATAAACTACATTGTTTGAAAGTTTTAAGCCCAGTGAGTGCTGTTTTCTGCTTGCTGTATATATATATATATATATGTGTGTGTGTGTGTGTATCTCTATCTCCACAAATATTCCTCCTCCTATGGTGTTATTGTGACTGATAATGGTAGTGTTTGTATGTGAATATGTTCTGTGTAGGGGTCACTGCTGTATTTAATAGTAACTAAAGCAATAGTGTACTTAAAGAATACTTTGGGTTGTCTACGTAAAAATATATATATTTATAGTTTTGACTGGTAAATAAAAAAACAAAACAAAAACAAGGCTCTATTTCTGTTTAAATGTAGTCAGTCCCAGTAGTGAAGGGGTTAACTTACTATATTCAACATGTTTAACAAAAGAAAAATAACCATTTATTATACAGTCTGAATTCTTTAGCACATATTTACATTTAAAGGGATATCTTTTAATCCCCAGTATAATCACCACATAAACTAGTTAGACTTTATACATAAAAAAAAAAATCATAGCGGTCAACAAAATCTTAAAAAATAAAACAGAATTTAACCACTTAATTACAGACATCATACAGGAAACAGCAACTGGTATGTCCTTAAGGAAACAAGTTTTTGATTCCTTAAAGGGACACTGAACCCACATTTTTTCTTCCATGATTTAGATAGAGCATGACATTTTAAGCAACTTTCTAATTGACTCCTATTATCAAATGTTCTTTATTCTCTTGGTATCTTTTTTTTTTAAATGCAAGAATGTAAATTTAGATGCCGGACCATTTTTGGTGAACAACCTGGGTTGTCCTTGCTGATTGGTGGATAAATTCATCCACCAATAAAAAAATGCTGTCCAAAGTCCTGAACCAAAAAAAAGCTTAGATGCCTTCTTTTTCAAATAAATATAGCAAGAGAACGAAGAAAAATTGATAATAGGAGTAAATTAGAAAGTTGCTTAAAATTGCATGCTCTATCTGAATCACAAAAGAAAAAAATTGGGTTCAGTGTCCCTTTAAGTGAAATGTAAGTCTGTTTAACTCAAAAATATTTACCAAAGCTTTTTGTCACATTCTGTCTCTCAACAGCTTATGCACAAACTTAGTGTTGAAGCTCCACCCAAAATACTTGTGGAGAGATACTTGATCGAAATTGCAAAGAATTACAATGTACCTTATGAGCCAGATTCTGTTGTTATGGTGAGTGTGGTATAAGTCTTAACGTTTTATTGATCTATGTCCTGACACAGATAGGAAAACAATGGTTTAAGTTTGTATTTGCCCATATTTCTCCACAATATTTCTTTCCTTTCTAAGGCAGAGGTTCCCACTGGTATAGAAGCTGATCTCATAGATGTAGGATTCACAGATGACGTAAAGAAAGGTGGAGGAGGAAGTGGAGGATTTGGAGTACCATTGTCAGGGCATATGCAGATGCCAACACCCACCATACCCTTCCCATATTCTGCAGCTTCTGGTCCAGTATGTACCACATTTCCTTCTGTGAATATGTGTATACTATTTAGATTGATGGCTGAGCATCTATTCCTATTTCTACAGGACACCTTTAGTGGAGCAGGTGTGGGAATCTACCAACCTTTTAGTAACCTGAAACCACCTGCAGTGAGTGGTATACCACCACCGGTCCCATCAATGCCCCCCACATATGAGTCTGTAAGTAACTTAGTTTGGTCATCCCACTATGGAGAAGAATATTGTATATTTTATATTTTGGAGGGATGCTGACAGATCAATACAATAGTAGACTTACAATAAATTGTAATATGCTTACATTCAGGCCGATTCAGTTTTAAAAAGCCTGTGTTCACTGTTCTGTTGGTGTCTAGATTAATGCAAATGCGTTTCTTGCAGATTATAGCCTTGTTGCTCTATTGGAATGAAAAATGGGTTATAAGAACATTTTACAAGAATTGTCCTTCCCACATTTTGCATTGGGTGCATTGGAGTTGTTTTTAAATCTATTTTCTTCTTGATCTGATTCCATATTTGGAGTCTGCTTTGCTAGAAAATACAGACTGTAGCATCTATCCTACCTATGACATTAATCTCTGAGGTTTACATTATACAACAAATTTATAGTTCTAGAAAAAGAAAAAGCACCAACTCTCTATTTGCAGCGCTCACACCACAAACCAAAATATAAAAATAATTTAAATACCGGTCTTCAACAAATTTTTATTTACATTTTTGCAAACTAAATTAAAATTAAATGGCAAGACCACACATATCAAAAAAGGAAAGACATTTTCTTCAATGTCCAACTTTTAACAAAGCATTCAATTTGTAGAGAAATAAATTCTCTGCAGCTGTTCCCTGTAACACTGCAATCACTGGTAGGCAGAAAGTGCTGAATAAAGTTCACACAAAAAAACATGCGCTCCTTTCCTTTTGTGACCTTGCATTATACAAGCTTATAATAGTAGATCTCATTTTAGTTATTTATATCGTACAGGAGAGTCCACAATCTATTACTCCTTGGAATTATTCTTCCTGGCCAATAGGAGGAGAAAAAGATTCCCAAACCCCAAGAGCTCTATAAAACCCCTCCCATCTTACTGGAAATTAGTCTTGTCTTTGCTTCTGCTGGAGGTTGGTGAAGAATGAAGCTCTGCATGGTATTCTTCAGAATGTGTTAAAGCCTGTTTCCCCTCAGAGTGCAGTGTAGTCCTTTGCCTCCTCCTGCTGGGTCTTCAGTATACTCCTTATTCCATATCTTATGCTCGTATGTTTCTGCACTGGTTTGGCTTACTACTGTTTTTCCCAGTAGTTGAGTGTCTATTGGTATACACACATACACACTCCAATAGCCCTCCAAACCTCACACACCGTAGTACCTGAGAGGGAGGCGGCACTCATTGGTCTTTTCAAAATGCGGGGTAATGAGCCCCTTATTCAGACATGAAAAACTGCATATTTATGCATAAAAACAAATTAAACATCTGTGCAGTTAAATGCTTTCCATGTGCTATGTGTGCTCATTTCTTAGTGAACAAAACATATATGTAAGAACATGCTAATTTATATTAAAACATACTAGTTTTTAACTATGGAAAAATAGAGGGACATCTTCAAAGTCTGTTGCAATACCATTATAGAAGGGAAAACTATCCCATTCAACAGACAAATTAGGGAAGAACCTCCATATTCCTTTTAAGATATTTGCTCTGCTGTGTATATTCCTACAAATAGAAAGATGTAGCCCAAAATGTTGTATATATTTATCATGCTATGTTAACATAATATATAGCATGTTGCAGGGAAATATTGAGGAAAAGCAAATACTGTACCAATCTTATACACATCACCAGATGGTAGAGGGAAGATCTAAACATCATACATTGTTTATTGGGTATTTCAGGTTTAATATCTTGCAAAATTGTAGCCAATAATATCTTATGCAGCCTATCTTATGGGAATAGCTGAAAATGTTAGCTTCTGGATAAATAACTAGCTAAAAGACCAGGAGCAACGAGTACTAGTAAACAGATCATACTCAGATTGGACAAAGGTAATCAGTGAAGTCCCCAGGGATCAGTACTAGGCACTGTTCTTTTTAATATTTTTATTAATGACTTGGAGCAAGGATTAAATAGCAACATCTCTATTTCTCTTGTAAGGTGTATCCAGTCCACGGATCATCCATTACTTGTGGGATATTCTCATTCCCAACAGGAAGTTGCAAGAGGACACCCACAGCAGAGCTGTCTATATAGCTCCTCCCCTAACTGCCATATCCAGTCATTCTCTTGCAACTCTCAACAAACATGGAGGTAGTAAGAGAGAAGTGGTGAAATGTAGCTGTTATTTTACTTCAATCAAAAGTTTATTATTTTTAAATGGTACCGGAGTTGTACTATTTTGTTCCAGGCAGAAAAATAGAAGAATCTGCCTGTGATTTCTATGATCTTAGCAGGTTGTAACTAAGATCCATTGCTGTTCTCACACATGACTGAAGAGAGAGATAACTTCAGCGGGGGAATGGCGTGCAGGTTATCCTGCTATGAGGTATGTGCAGTTAATATTTTTCTAGAAGATGTGAATGCTAAAAAAAAGCCTGAATACAGTGATTTAAAGGGACAGTCTACACCAGAATTTTTATTGTTTTAAAATATAGATAATCCCTTTATCACCCATTTCCCAGTTTTGCATAACCAACACAGTTATAACAATATACAGGTATACCTCACTTTACAGCGCTTCACTTTACAGCGATTCGCTAATACAGCGCTTTGTGGAGCTGAAGTTCAACCTCCAAGGATTTTGAAACAGTGATGTAATCATCATGAGATTGCTAGAAAAGTGAATGGCACTATTTTGTTATGCTTAGTTCACTCTGTTTACATCATTACAATGCGACTGTCTCAGTGCTATAGTCTGGCAAATTTTACTACTGTAATTGTCACAATTTTACAGGTACAGTATTTATTGAATGCTCGTTGTGCTATTGTTAAACTAAACGTAGCACTATTGCACGCCTAATATATGTTAGTTCAAACATGTTTTCAAGATTTTAAACACTGAAAAGAAAGCTAAAACTGCCTTGTTTCACTTTAAGGCGGTTTTCACTTTACAGCGGGGCTCCGGTCCCTAACCCGCTGTATGAGCGGGGTATACCTGTACTTTTAACCTCTGTGATTATCTTGTATCTAAGCCTCTGCAAACTGCCCCTTTTTTCAGTTCTTTTGACAGACTTGCAGTCTAGCCAATCAGTGCCTGCTCCCAGATTACTTCACGTGCACGAGCACAGTGTTATCTATATGAAATATGTGAACTAACACCCTGTGGTGTTAGTTGGTGGAAAACTGTTAAAATGCAATCTGAAAGAGGTGGGCTTCAAGGTCTAAGAAATTAGCATATGAACCTCCTAGGTTAAGCTTTCAACTAACAATACCAAGAGAACAAAGCAAAATTGGTGATAAAAGTAAATTGGAAAATTGTTAAAAAATTACATGCTGTATCTGAATCATGAAAGTTTATTTTGGCCTAGACTGTCCCTTTAATAGCGATTGGTATCATGCTTACTTTCTGAGGTAATACTCTTTTATATTTACAGTATAAAACGTTTGCTGGCATGTTTAAACGTTTTTATATATACTTTGGTGATAAAACTTTATTGGGTTTTTTCCACATGGCTGGCTTAAATTTGCCTAGAAACGGTTTCCTAAGGCTTTCCACTGTGTTACTATGAGTGGGAGGGGCCTAATTTAGCGCTTTTTTGCGCAGTAACTTTTACAGACTGAGACATACAGCTTCCTCCAAGGGTCCTCTGAATACTATAGGACATCTCTAAAGGGCTCTTAGGCCTTCCAAAATAGTTTGTTGGGGAAGGTAGGCCCACAGCAAGGCTGTGGCAGTTTGTTGTGACTGTTAAAATACGTCTATCGTTTTTTTTTAATCCGGTTTTTGAACTAAGGGGTTAATCATCCATTTGCAAGTGGGTGCAATCCTCTGTTAGCTTATTATACACACTGTAAAAATGTCGTTTGATTTACTGCCTTTTTTCACTGTTTTTCAAATTCTGACAAAATTTGTTTCTCTTAAAGGCACAGTACCGTTTATTATATTTGCTTGTTAACTTGCTTTCCAAGCTTGCTAGTCTCATTGCTAGTCTGTATAAACATGTCTGACATAGAGGAAACTCTTTGTTCATTATGTTTAAAAGCCATTGTGGAGCCCCCTCTTAGAATGTGTACCAAATGTACTGATTTCACTTTAAGCAATAAAGATCATATTCTGTCTTTAAAAAATGTATCACCAGAGGAATCTGACGAGGGGGAAGTTATGCCGACTAATTCTCCCCACGTGTCAGATCCTTTGACTCTCGCTCAAGGGACTCACGCTCAAATGGCGCCAAGTACATCTAGGGCGCCCATAGCGTTTACTTTACAAGACATGGCGGCAGTCATGGATAATACACTGTCAGCGGTATTAGCCAGACTACCTGAATTTAGAGGAAAGCGAGATAGCTCTGGAGTTAGAAATACAGAGCATACTGACGCTTTAAGAGCTATGTCTGATAATGCCTCACAATATGCAGAAGCTGAAGGAGAGCTTCTTTCTGTGGGTGCTGTTTCTGACTCGGGGAAGATGATGCAACCTGATTCTGATATTTCTACATTTAAATTTAAGCTTGAACACCTCCACGTGTTACTCAGGGAGGTTTTAGCTGCTCTGAATGACTGTGATACAATTGCAGTGCCAGAGAAATTGTGTAGACTGGATAAATACTATGCAGTGCCGGTGTGTACTGATGTTTTTCCAATACCTAAAAAGGTTTACAGAAATTATTACTAAGGAATGGGATAGACCAGGTGTGCCGTTCTCTCCCCCTCCTATTTTTAGAAAAATGTTTCCAATAGACGCCACCACACGGGACTTATGGCAGACAGTTCCTAAGGTGGAGGGAGCAGTTTCTACTCTAGCAAAGCGTACTACTATCCCTGTCGAGGACAGTTGTGCTTTCTTAGATCCAATGGATAAAAAGTTAGAGGGTTACCTTAAGAAAATGTTTATTCAACAAGGTTTTATCCTACAGCCCCTTGCATGCATTGCTCCTGTCACTGCTGCTGCGGCGTTCTGGTTTGAGTCTCTGGAAGAGGCTTTACGGGTAGCGACTCCATTGGATGACATACTTGACAAGCTTAGAGCACTTAAGCTAGCCAATTCTTTTGTTTCTGATGCCATTGTTCATTTGACTAAACTAACGGCTAAGAATTCTGGTTTTGCTATTCAGGCGCGCAGAGCGCTATGGCTTAAATCATGGTCAGCTGACGTTACTTCAAAGTCTAAGCTGCTTAACATTCCCTTCAAGGGGCAGACCCTATTCGAGCCTGGTATGAAGGAGATTATTGCTGATATCACTGGAGGAAAAGGTCATGCCCTTCCTCAGGATAGGTCCAAATCAAGGGCCAAACAGTCTAATTTTCGTACCTTTCGAAACTTCAAGACAAGTGCGGCATCAACTTCCTCTAATGCAAAACAAGAGGGAACTATTTCTCAGTCCAAGACGGTCTGTAGACCTAACCAGACCTGGAACAAGGGTAAGCAGGCCAAAAAGCCTGCTGCTGCCTCTAAGACAGCATGAAGAAACAGCCGCCTATTCGATAACGGATCTAGTAGGGGGCAGAAATCTGTTTGTAGTTCCCAAAAAAGAGGGAACCTTCAGACGAATTTTGGATCTAAAGATCTTAAACAAATTCCTCAGAGTTCCATCATTCAAGATGGAGACTATTCGTACCATCCTACCTATGATCCAGGAGGGTCAATACATGACTACAGTGGATTTAAAGGATGCTTATCTTCACATTCCGATACACAAAGATCATCATCGGTTTCTCAGGTTTGCCTTCCTAGACAGGCATTACCAGTTTGTAGCTCTTCCCTTTGGGCTAGCTACAGCCCCAAGAATTTTTACGAAGGTTCTGGGGTCGCTTCTGGCGGTCCTAAGGCCGCGGGGCATAGCAGTGGCCCCTTATTTAGACGACATCTTAATTCAGGCGTCAAACTTCCAAATTGCCAAGTCTCATAGGGACATAGTGTTGGCATTTCTGAGGTCGCATGGGTGGAAGGTGAACGAGGAAAAGAGTTCTCTATCCCCCCTTACAAGAGTTTCCTTCCTAGGGACTCTGATAGATTCTGTAGAAATTATAATTTACCTGACGGAGTCCAGGTTATCAAAACTTCTAAATTCCTGCCGTGTTCTTTATTCCATTCCTCGCCCTTCAGTGGCTCAGTGCATGGAAGTAATCGGCTTAATGGTAGCGGCAATGGACATAGTGCCGTTTGCACGCCTACATCTCAGACCGCTGCAACTCTGCATGCTCAGTCAGTGGAATAGGGATTACACAGATTTGTCCCCTCTACTAAATCTGGATCAAGAGACCAGGGATTCTCTTCTCTGGTGGCTATCTCGGGTCCATCTGTCCAAAGGTATGACCTTTCGCAGGCCAGATACAAGTGACAATGTAGAGACCCTGTGGGTTGAAATAAAGAGTGGGGGGAAAAATCCTAAAAAAATATTACTAGGAACATGCTACAAGCCTCCCAACATTAGTGACCCAGAGGAAACTCAACTACTAATGCAAATAGGTAAGGCTGCTAATAACAGTGCTGTAATTATGGGAGATTTTAACTACCCTGATATAAACTGGGCCAATGAAACTAGTAATTCAGCTAAGGGGGATAGATTTTTAAATGTTCTCAGGGATAACTTCTTGTCACAATTAATAGAGGAGCCAACTAGGAGTAAAGCTATATTGGATTTAGTGCTATCAAACAATACAGATATAATATCAAACATAGAAATCAAAGAACATTTGGGTAACAGTGATCATAACATGGTCACATTTGAAATCTCTTTTCATATGCAGTGTTTTAAAGGCTTAACTAAGACTTTTAATTTCAAGAAAGCAAAATTCAACGATTTAAGGAAATCATTAAATAATATAAATTGGGACAATGTATTTTCTAATAAAAATACAGAGGATAAATGGATAATATTTAAAAATTTGTTAAATAAATATACATATCAATACATACCATATGGTTATAAAAATAAAAATAAAAAAAATAAGCCGTTATGGCTAAATATAAATGTGTTAAAAGAAATTAGGAAAAAACGTAGGGCATTTAAATTATTAAAAGAAAATAGTACAGACTCAGCATACAATATTTATAAGGAATGTAACAAAGCATGCAAAAAAACAATCAAATTAGCCAAAATTGAATATGAAAAATTAATTGCCAAGGATTCTAAGTCTAACCCTAAAAGGTTCTTTAAGTACATAAATAGCAAAAAATCTAAGAAGGATAATATAGGTACATTAAAATGTGTGGAGGGTAGCATGATAAATAATGACAGGGAGAAGGCTGAGGTACTAAACCAGTTTTTTTCTTCAGTATACACAAGAGAGGAACCATTGAATGATACTTTGGAACAGAATAGAACATGCCAGTCCATACCACTAACTGGGTTTTGTTTAGAGGATATCAGGAAAAAACTAAAAAATATTAAGGTAAATAAAACTCCAGGCCCAGATGGAATACACCCAAGGGTGTTAAGGGAACTTAGCACTGTTATAGACAAACCTTTACTCTTAATTTTTCAAGACTCATTATCCTCAGGCATGGTACCCCAGGATTGGCGTAAAGCTGATGTGGTGCCACTCTTCAAAAAGGGAAGCAGGGATGATCCAGGAAGCTATAGACCAGTTAGTCTGACATCAATAGTGGGGAAGATATTTGAAGGGATTATAAGGGATTATATTGATGAGCATATTCGTGTAAACAAGATTATGAGTTCTAATCAGCATGGCTTTAGGAGAAATAGATCATGTCAAACTAATCTAATTAGATTCTACGAGGAAGTAAGTAAAAATATAGATAAAGGGGAATCAGTTGATGTGATATACTTAGATTTTGCAAAGGCATTTGATACAGTGCCACATGAGAGATTAATGCACAAAATTAAGGGACTGGGAATAGCTGCAAATGTTAGCTCATGGATAAATAACTGGATAAAAGATAGGGAGCAACGAGTAGCAGTAAATGGATCATACTCAGATTGGACAAAGGTAATCAGTGGCGTCCCCCAGGGATCAGTACTGGGCCCTGTTCTTTTTAATATTTTTATAAATGACTTGGAGCAAGGATTAAATAGCGACATCTCTATTTTTGCAGATGATACTAAGTTAAGTAAGGTCATTAGGTCAGAGCAGGATGAACTCTCTTTGCAAAGGGATTTGCTAAAATTAGAACTATGGGCAAGTGAATGGAAAATGAGATTTAATACGGAAAAATGTAAGGTTCTACATTTTGGAAGTAAAAATAAGCAGGCTATGTATTTTTTAAATGGGACAAGACTTAGCCAAACACAGGAGGAAAGGGATTTGGGAGTAGTAATAGATAACAAGCTAAAGATGAGTGCACAATGCAGGGCAGCGGCTTCAAAGGCTAATAAGATACTAGCATGTATTAAAAGAGGCATTGATTCAAGGGAGGAAAGCATAATTCTGTCATTATATAAAGCCCTGGTAAGACCTCACCTTGAGTTTGGAGTGCAGTTCTGGGGACCGATTGCTAAAAAAGATATTGCAGAACTAGAAAAAGTTCAGAGAAGGGCCACAAAGCTAATAAGGGGATTGGAGAAATTAACCTATGAGGAGAGGCTAGCCAAACTGGGTCTGTTCTCTTTAGAAAAAAGGCGCTTGAGAGGTGACATGATTACTTTATATAAATATATTCAAGGCCCATATACAGAGATGGCAGAAGCTCTTTTTATTCCAAGAAAATTGGTTCTGACAAGAGGTCATAATTTAAGGTTGGAGGAAAGGAGATTTAATCTCCTGCAACGGAAACGTTTTTTCACTGTAAGAGCAATAAAATTGTGGAACTCATTACCAAAGGAGGTAGTGAATGCCAATACCATAGATACATTTAAAAATAGTCTGGATAAATTTCTGTATATAAACAAAATTCATGGATATGATTGCTAGTATTAAATGGGTCACATTTTAATGGGGTTATTTAAGCTTAACTGGAGCTTTTTGTAAGTATTTTAGATTTGTATAGGTTGAACTCGATGGACTTCAGTCTTTTTTCAACCTTATCTACTATGTTACTATGTTACTATGTTAGATTGGACAATTGTGACGACAGATGCTAGCCTTCTAGGTTGGGGTGCAGTCTGGAACTCCCTGAAGGCTCAGGGATCGTGGACTCAGGAGGAGTCACTCCTTCCAATAAACATTCTGGAACTAAGAGCGATATTCAATGCTCTTTAGGCTTGGCCTCATCTAGCGACAATGAGGTTCATCAGATTTCAGTCGGACAACATCACGACTGTGGCTTACATCAACCATCAAGGGAGAACAAGGAGTTCCCTAGCGCGATGTTAGAAGTCTCAAAGATAATTTGCTGGGCAGAGATTCACTCTTGCCACCTATCAGCTATCCATATCCCAGGTGTAGAGAACTGGGAGGCGGATTTCTCTTGTTAAGTGTATCCAGTCCACGGATCATCCATTACTTATGGGATATTCTCCTTCCCAACAGGAAGTTGCAAGAGATCACCCATAGCAGAGTTGCTATATAGCTCCTCCCCTAACTGCCATATCCAGTCATTCTCTTGCAACTCTCAACATAGAAGGAGGTCCGCGAGAGGAGTGGTGTTTTATACTTAATTTATTTCTTCAATCAAAAGTTTGTTATTTTTAAATGGCACCAGAGTGTGCTGTTTTTCTCTCAGGCAGTATTTGGAAGAAGAATCTGCCTGCGTTTTTCTATGATCTTAGCAGAAGTAACTAAGATCCACTGGCTGTTTTCTCACACATTCTGAGGAGTGAGGTAAACTTCAGATGGGGGACAGCGTGCGGGTTTTCCTGCAAATGAGGTATGTGCAGTAAAATATTTTTCTAAGGAATGGAATTGACTAAGAAAATGCTGCTGTTACCAAATTAATGTAAGTAAAGCCTTAATGCAGTGAAAGCGACTGTTAGCAGGCTTATTAATGTATGTGCAGTAAAACAAATTTCTAAGGAATGGAATTGACTAAGAAAATGCTGCTGTTACCAAATTAATATAAGTAAAGCCTTAATGCAGTGAAAGCGACTGTTAGCAGGCTTATTAATGTATGTGCAGTAAAGTAATTTTCTAAGGAATGGAATTGACTATGAAAATGCTGCTGATACTGAAATAATCTAATTTAAGCCTTAATGCAGGGAAAGCAAGACAGGCTTATTAATAGAGATACATACTCTTTAAAAGAAGGTTGTTTTAAAAACGTTTGCTGGCAAGTTTAATCGTTTTTTTTGAGGTACATTGGTGATGAGGTTTATTGGGGCATAATTTTTCCACATGGCTGGCTTAATTTCTGCATAGCAACAGTTAACTGAGGTTTCCCACTGTTGTAATATGAGTGGGAGGGATCTAATTTAGAGCTTTTTTGCACAGTTAAATTTACAAAATGAATCATCAAGATTCCCTCAGCAGTCCTTTGAATACTAAGGACATCTCTAAAGGGCTAAAAAGACTTCCAAAATCGTTTATAGGGAAGGTAATTCACAGCTCAGCTGTGGCAGTTTTGTTGTACCTGTTAAAAAACGTCTATGTCGTGTTTTTTTTTTTATCTGTTTTTTGCATTAAGGGGTTAATCATCCATTTGCAAGTGGGTGCAATGCTCTGTGAACTTATTACATATACTGTAAAAATTTCGTTTGATTTACTGCCTTTTTACAATGTTTTTTCAAATGCTGACAAATTTGTTTCTCTTAAAGGCACAGTAACGTTTTTTTATATTTGCTTGTTAACTTGATTTAAAGTGTTTTCCAAGCTTACTAGTCTCATTATTAGTCTGTTCTAACATGTCTGACATAGAGGAAGCTCTGTGTTCATTATGTTTAAAAGCCATGGTGGAACCCCATTTTAGAATGTGTACCAGATGTACTGATTTCATGTTAAACAATAAAGATCATTTTTTTTGTCTTTAAAAACATTATCACCAGAGGATTCTGTCGAGGGGGAAGTTATGCCGACTAACTCTCCCCACGTGTCAGACCCTTTGACTCCCGCTTTAGGGACTCACGCTCAAATGGCGCCAAGTGGTTCAAGGGCGCCCATAGCGTTTATTTTATCAGAAGTTTCTGTCGAGGGGGAAGTTATGCAGTCTAACTCTCCCCACGTGTCAGACTCTTCGACTCCCGCTCCAGGGATTCACGCTCAAATGGCGCCTAGTACATCAAGGGCGCTTATAGCGTTTATTTTACAAGACATGGCGAAAGTTATGAATAATACTCTGGAAGCGGTATTAGTCAGACTACCTGAAATTAAAGGAAAGCAAGATAGCTCTGGGGATAGATACAGAGCATACAGATGCGTCAAGAACCATGTCTGTTACTGCCTCACTATATGCAGTGGGTCATATTTGTGATTCAGGGGAGATGATTTAACCTGATTCCGATATTTCTATATTTAAAATTTATGCTTAAGATCCTCCACTTGTTGCTCAGGGAGGTTTTAGCAGCTCTGAATGACTGGTTTACAATTACAGTGCTAGAAATTGTGTAGACTGAATAGATACTATACAGTGCCGGTGTGTACTGATGTTTTTTTCAATACCTAAAGGGGTTTACAGAAATTATTAATAAGGAATGGGATAGACCAGGTGTGCCGTTCTCTTCCCCTCCTATTTTTAGAAAACTGTTTCTAACAGATGCCCACACGGGAACTTATGGCAGACGGTCCCTAAGGTGGAGAGAGGAGTTTCTACTCTAGCTAAGCGTATCACTAGCCCTGTCGAGGACAGTTGTGCTTTTTTAGAAAATGTTTATTCAACAAGGTTTTATCCTGTAGCCCCTTGCATGCATTGGTTTTGTCACTGCTGCTGCGGCGTTCTGGTTGAGGCTTTACAGGTAGCGACTCCATTGAATGAATACTTGACAAGCTTAGAGCACTTAAGCTAGCCAATTCCTTTTTTTCTGATGCCTTGTTTTCTTTTGACTAAACTAACGGCTAAGAATTCTGTTTTTAATATGCTGGCGCGCACAGCGCTAGGGCTTATATTATAGTAAGCTGTCGTGACTTTAATAAATAAGCTACTTAACTCCCTTTCAAGGGGCAGACCCTATTCGGGCCTGGTTTGAAGGAGATTATTACTAATATCACTGGAGGAAAAGGTAATGCCCTTCCTCAGGAACAAAAAAGTCTAATTTTCGAAACTCCAAGACGGTCTGGTGATAACCAGACCTGGAACAAAGATAAGCAGGCCAAGGAGCCTGCTGCTGCCTCTAAGACAGCAGGTAGAACGGCTCCCTATCCTTTAACGGATCCTGTAGGGGGCAGACTTTCATCTTTCGCCCAGGCGTGGACGTGAGAGGGAGGCCCAGGATCCCTGGGCATTGGAAATTATATCCCAGAGATATCTTCTGGATTTCAAAGCTTCCCCCAAAGAAGGGGAGATTTCACCTTTCACAATTATCTGCAAACCAGATAAAGAAAGAGGCATTCTTACACTGTGTACGAGACCCATCCAGTTCCAGGGGGGAGGAACAGGGATGGAGTTTTTACTCAAATCTGTTTCTGGTTCCCAAGGAGAGGGAACCTTCAAATCTATTTTGGATTTAAAGATCTTAAACAAATTCCTCAGAATTCCATCATTTAAGTTGGAAACTATTCGTACCATCTTAACTATGATCCAGGAGAGTCACTAGAGGGCTACAATGGATTTGAAGGATGCTTATCCTCACATTACGATGCAGAAAGATTACCATCGGTTTTTCAGGTTGCCTTTTTAAACAGGCATTACAAGTTTTGTAGTTCTTTCCTTTAGGATTAACTACAGCCCCAAGAATCTTTATAGAGGTTCTGGGGTCGCTTTGACGGTTCTTAGGCCGCGGGGCATAGAAGTGGCCCCTTATTTAGACGACATCCTGATACAGGCGTCAAACATCCAAGTTGCCAAGTCTCATACGGACGTAGTACTGGCATTTTTGAGATCGCATGGGTGGAAAAGTGAACAGGAAGAGTTCTCTATCCCCAATCTCAAGGGTTTCCCTCCTAGGGATTCTGATAGATTTTGTAGAAATAAAAATTTACCTGACGGAGTCCAGGTTGTCAAAGTTTCTAAATTTCTGTTGTGTTCTTCATTCCATCCGCGCCCTTTGGTGGCTCAGTATATGAATGTAATTGGCTTAATGGTAGCGGCAAGGGACATAGTACTGTTTGCACGCCTTCATTTCAGACCGCTGCAACTATGCAGACTCAGTCAGAGAAACAGGGATTACACAGATTTGTTCTCCTGTTAAATCTGGACCAAGAGACCAGAGATTCTCTCTCTGGGGACTATCTCGGGTCCATCTGTCCAAGGGTATGACTTTCCGCAGGTCAGATGGGACAATTGTTACAACAGATGCCAGCCTTTTAGGTTGGGATACAGTCTGGAACTCCCTGAAGGCTCAGGGATAGTGGACTCAGGAGGAGACCCTCCTTCTAAGGTATATTCTGGAACTGGGAGCGGTATTCCATGCTCTTCAGACTTGGCCTCAGTTAGCAACTCTGAGGTACATCATTTTTCAGTCGTACAATAGCACGACTGTGGCTTACATCATCCATCAAGGGGGAACATAGTTTCCTAGCGATGTTAGCAGTCTTAAAATAATTCACTGGACAGAGACTCTCTCTTGTCTGTCAGCTATCCATATCCCAGGTGTTGAGAACTGGGAGGCGGATTATCTAAGTCGTCAGACTTTTCATCTGGAGGAGTGGGATTCCCTCCAGAGGTGTTTACACATGATCAAGCAGGAGAGTGCTTTGGTGTTTTTGGCAGCGCCTGCGTGGCCACGCAGGACCTGGTATACAGATCTGGTGGACATGTCATCCTTTCCACCACGGTCTCTGTTTCTGGGACAGGACCCTCTACCTCAGGGACTTTTCAACCATCTAAATATAACTAATCTCAGATGGATTGCCTGGAGACTGAACGCTTGATGTTATCAAAGCATGACTTCTCCGAGTCAGTCATTGATACCTTAATACAGGCATGAAATCCTGTCTCTAGGAAAATTAACATAGATATGGTGTAAATATCTTATTGTTATGAATCCAAGGGTTACTCATGGAGTAAATTCGGGATCCCAAGGATATTATCTTTTCTCCACGATGATTTTGAGAAAAGGGTTGTCAGCTAGTTCCTTAAAAGGACAGATTTCTACTTTGTCTTTTCTTTTGCACAAGCGTCTGGCAGGTATTCTAGATGCTCAGGCATTTGGTCAGGCTTTGGTTAGAACCAAGCCTGTGTTTAAAACTGTTGCTCCGCCATGGAGCTTAAACCTGGTTCTTAAGGTTCTTCAAGGAGTTCCGTTTGAACCTTTTTCATTCCATAGATATCAAACTTTTATCTTGGAAAGTTCCTTTTTGGTAGCTATTTCCTCGGCTCGTAGAGTCTCCGAGTTATCTGCGTTACAATGTAATTCTCCTTATCTGGTCCTGCGTGCAGATAAGGTGGTCCTGTGTACCAACCTGGGTTTTTACCTAAGGTGGTATCTAACAAGAATATCACTCAAGAAATTGTTGTTCCATTCTTGTACCCTTATCCTTCTTCAAAGAAGGAACGTCTATTACACAATTTGGACGTGGTTCGTCCTTTAAAGTTTTACTTACAAGCTACTACAGATCTTCATCAAACATTCACCTTGTTTGTTGTCTATTCTGGTCAGAGGAGAGGTCAAAGACTTCAGCAACCTCTCTGTCTTTTGGTTTTAAAAAAAGCACAATTCATTTAGCTTAGGAGACTGCTGGACAGCAGCCTCCTGAAGGGAATACAGCTCATTCTACTAGAGCTATGGTTTTCACTTGGGCCTTTTTAAAAATGAGGCTTCTGTTGAACAGATTTACAAGACGGAGTCTTGGTCTGCGTTTTTTACTTTTTCAAGTTTAACAAATTTGATTCTTTGCTTCTTCGGAGGCTATTTTTGGGAGAAAGGGTTTTTATAGGCAGCGGTAACTTCCGTTTAAGTACCTGCCTTGTCCCTCCCATCATCCGTGTACTTTAGCTTTGGTATTGGTATCCCATAAGTAATGGATGATCCGTGGACTGGATACACTTAACAAGAGAAAACATAATTTATACTTACTTAATAAATTTATTTCTCTTGTAGTGTATCCAGTCCACGGCCCGCCCTGTCCTTTTAAGGCAGGTAATTTTTTCATTTAAACTACAGTCACCACTGCACCCTATGGTTTTTCCTTTCTCTGCATGTTTTCTTGTCGAATGACTGGATATGGCAGTTAGGGGAGGAGCTATATAGCAACTGCTATGGGTGATCTCTTGCAACTTCCTGTTGGGAAGGAGAATATCCCATAAGTAATGGATGATCCGTGGACTGGATACACTACAAGAGAAATAAATTTATCAAGTAAGTATAAATTATGTTTTTCTAAGTCGACAGACTTTTCATCCAGGGGAGTGGGAACTCCATCCGGAGGTGTTTGCACAATTGGTTCATCGTTGGGGCAAACCAGAACTGGATCTAATGGCGTCTCGCCAGAACGCCAAGCTTCCTTGTTACGGATCCAGGTCCAGGGACCCCAAGGCAACGCTGATAGATGCTCTAGCAGCGCCTTGGTCCTTCATCCTGGCTTATGTGTTTCCACCGTTTCCTCTGCTCCCTCGTCTGATTGCCAAAATCAAGCAGGAGAGAGCATCGGTGATCTTGATAGCGCCTGCGTGGCCACGCAGGACTTGGTATGCAGATCTGGTGGACCTTTCCACCATGGACTCTGCCGCTGAGACAGGACCTTCTACTTCAAGGCCCTTTCAACCATCCAAATCTAATTTCTCTGAGGCTGACTGCCTGGAGATTGAACGCTTGATTTTATCAAAGCGTGGTTTCTCCGAGTCAGTCATTGATACCTTAATTCAGGCACGAAAGCCTGTCACCAGGAAAATCTATCATAAGATATGGCGGAAATATCTTTATTGGTGTGAATCCAAGGGCTACTCATGGAGTAAGGTCATGATTCCCAGGATATTATCTTTTCTCCAAGAAGGATTGGAGAAAGGATTGTCAGCTAGTTCCTTAAAGGGACAGATTTCTGCGCTATCTATTCTTTTGCACAAGCGTCTGGCAGATGTCCCAGACGTTCAGGCATTTTGTCAGGCTTTAGTTAGAATCAAGCCTGTGTTTAAACCTGTTGCTCCACCATGGAGTTTAAATTTGGTTCTTAAAGTTATTTTTCTTTTTTTGGTAGCTATTTCCTCGGCTCGTAGAGTTTCCGAGTTATCTGCCTTACAATGTGATTCTCCTTATCTGATCTTCCATGCAGATAAGGTAGTTCTGCGTACCAAACCTGGGTTTTTACCTAAGGTGGTATCTAATAAGAATATCAATCAAGAGATTGTTGTTCCGTCTTTGTGTCCTAATCCTTCTTCAAAGAAGGAACGTCTATTACACAATCTGGACGTGGTTCGTGCTTTAAAGTTTTACTTACAAGCTACTAAAGATTTTCGTCAAACATCTGCTTTGTTTGTTGTCTACTCTGGACAGAGGAGAGGTCAAAAGGGCTTCGGCAACCTCTCTTTCTTTTTGGCTAAAAAGCATAATCCGCTTAGCCTATGAGACTGCTGGCCAGCAGCCTCTAGAAAGGATTACAGCTCATTCTACTAGAGCTGTGGCTTCAACAGAAGCCTCATTTTTAAAGGCCCATGTGGAACAGATTTGCAAGGCGGCGACTTGGTCTTCGCTTCATACTTTTTCAAAATTCTACAAATTTGATACTTTTGCTTCTTCGGAGGCTATTTTTGGGAGAAAGGTTTTACAGGCAGTGGTACCTTCCGTTTAAGTACCTGCATGTCCCTCCCTTCATCAGTGTACTTTAGCTTTGGTATTGGTATCCCACAAGTAATGGATGATCCGTGGACTGGATACACCTTACAAGAGAAAATATAATTTATGCTTACCTGATAAATTTATTTCTCTTGTGGTGTATCCAGTCCACGGCCCGCCCTGTCATTTTAAGGCAGGTATTTTTTTATTTTAAACTACAGTCACCACTGAACCCTATGGTTTCTCCTTTCTCTGTTTGTTTTCGGTCGAATGACTGGATATAGCAGTTAGGGGAGGAGCTATATAGACAGCTCTGCTGTGGGTGTCCTCTTGCAACTTCCTGTTGGGAATGAGAATATCCCACAAGTAATGGATGATCCGTGGACTGGATACACCACAAGAGAAATAAATTTATCAGGTAAGCATAAATTATGTTTTTTGCAGATGATACAAAGTTGTGTGAGGTCAATAGGTCAGGGCAGGATGAACTTTCTTTACAAGGGGATCTACAAAAATTAGAAGAATGGGCAGATAAATGTAAAAGATTTAATACTGGAACATGCAAGGTTCTACAAGTAAAAATAAGCATGCAATCTATTATTTAAATAGGAGTAGACTTAGCCAAACAGAGGAGGAAAGGGATTTGGGAGTAGTATTAAGAGGCATTGATGCAAGGGAGGAAGGCATAATTATGTCACTATAAAAATCCCTGGTTAGACCTCACCTTGAGTATGGAGTGTAGTTCTGGGAACCGATCTTAAAAAAAAAGACATTGCAGACAATTCAGAGAGGGGCCACAAAGCTAATAAGGTGAATGGAGAATTTAAGCTATGAGAAGAGGTTAGCCAAACTGGGTCGGTTTTCTCTTGAAAAAATGTACTTGAGAGGTGACATTATTACTTTTTATAAATATATTCAAGGCCCATATACAGAGATGGCAGAAGCTCTGTTTATTCCAAGGTCACACTTTAAGGCTAGAGGAAAGGAGATTTAGGGCAAGATTTATTATAGCTGAGGCGTACAGGGGCGTGTATACGCGCCCCTGTACGCCTCAGCTCGCCTGTGGCGGGGCGAAATTACCCGCAGGTATTTGGCATTGCACACGAGCGCAATTTTGCGCTCGCGTGCAATCCCGCCCCCTGCCCACGCATAGCCAATCATGCGCGGGCAGGAGCTGTCAATCTCCTCGGTCGTACTCGACCGAGGAGATTGAATTTCGCCAGTTTAGAGGTGGCGAATAGCTTAGGGAAGCAGCGGTCTGGTGACCGCTGCTTGATAAATCACGGCGAGCAAGTTCTTGCGAGAACTTGCTGCCGTAGGGGCTTGATAAATCTAGCCCTTAATCTCCTGCAACAGAAACGTTTTTTCACTGTAAGAGCAATCACATTTTGGAACTCATTACCTAAAGAGGTAGATAATGCCAATACCTTAGAAACATTTAAAAATGGTTTAGATACATTTCTGGCTAGAAACAGAATTCAGATATATGATTGATTGTGTTTAATGGGTCACCTTTTTTAATGGGATTAATTTTAAGCTCAACTGGAGCTTTTTTATACAGAACCTGGCCACCAGGAGGAGGCAAAGACACCCCAGCTTAAATACCTCCCCCACTTCCCTCATCCCCCAGTCATTCTTTGCCTTTCATCACAGGAGGGTGTCGGAAGATTTGGAGTGGTCTCTTATGGGGGGTAGTACCCTTCGGTATGGGACTGGAGTTTTAAGTAGTCTTGTCAGCCACTCAGTGAGAGCATGGATGAAAGTTAGTCTGGAGATGCAGGGAGGGTCTTTCTGCAAAGCCATCCAGACTCATATTAACAGCTCCCTAAGCAATCAGCTTTGACGAGTTTCGCTGCCTGCTTGCCTTCCACGGCATAGATTTCGGTAAGATAGTTTCCTTTTATACTTAACGATAGAAGACTGGGTCTCAGTGGGACTTCTTTATCTTTATGGAATCAAGGGTTAATATCTCCTGAGGGGGGTTATTGAACAGTGGGGATTTTTTTTAATCATGTTTGTTATATGATTTTGACTGCTTATGTGTAAGAACGTATGGGCTCTTTGGCTGATACGGAACGTACAGTTTACTTTTCTTTTTGAGAGCTGCACAGTTTTTTATTAAGCTGGCATGCCTTTTTCTTAGCAGGGGCTGTCCTGCATGAGCACCATGTGACCGGGAGTGATCAAGTTTATCCCGCTTCCGATTCCTGACTGAGTGTCTGCGGAGAGGAGCGTCTTCTATACCTGCCTGGGTCATAGGAGGTGGTGAGTGCCCCAGCCATTGGGGGTATAAGGTGCCAGTTGTTTTTCTCTTTTGATAATAACTTAGACGAGTTATGGAGTATTCTGATATGTTAGAGGAGTATCCCTCTGAGACAGAATTTGATACCTGTGTATATTGTGAAGAGGCCCAGGTAATCCAGCCCTCTCAATTATTTTCCGTGTGCCGCTATAAGGTGTTCTCATCAACCACTGTTGGGTTGTCTGAGAACGCTGAGTCATCCGCCTATTAGGGAACGCGCCTCACTGGATTCAGAATCCTAAAATTTTCTGTTCCTACATATGCAGTGTTCCCGAGTTCCGCTCCCCCTTCACCTGTGAGGGGGTTGTTTCCACCAGAGGTTATTACACAGTTCGGCATGGCTATCTCTTAGAGCTGCGCATCTTCACTTTTCTCACGATTTGATTCGATTACGATTATCATCTTAACGATTCGATTCTACGATGCATCGTGATGCATCATGATTACTGCACTATTTCTGCCCATTTTTTAAATTTTTCAGAAAAAAAAATTCAAGCAGTCAAAATATTGAAATAAACTCTTTTTTTATTTTATTAGCTCAAAAAAGGACACTCTTCCTGTGGCAAAGTCTGAACACAGCAGACAACAACAGTTTATAGAACAGTAAATACTAAATGGCAATTGTTGTATTGGTTTGGAAACAATATTATGGCATCAAACTGTAGTTACAGAGTAGTGTAAAAAGTGCAGTGCTCAAAGTGTACTTCTTCAATAAAAGAAAATATTTAAATGTATATTATATATAGAACACTATACACTTGTAAACAAACATGAACAACAAATAAATGTCTAACCTATCTATGTTGGTTTTAATTTAATGTCTTTACTTAGTAATAATATAATAATAGACATTAAATTAAAAAAAATAGATAGGTTAAGCTTAAGTTACCACCATAATAATACCTTATTTCTTATTTGTGTGAAAATTGTCCTCCTCAGAAAACAAAACATAAATCCCTTATATGCGGTACAAAATTACAGGTGCACTCCACTGTGCCTTCATGACTGTCAATTTGTGGCAAACAAACATCACGTGAATCTGGAACACAGCACAGAGTGTGCACACAACACACACATGTGACATATACAATTAGTTTACACAGTTACAGTAGTACTAGACATTTAAAACAAGTAGCATTGAACTGAACTACTATAACTAGTTTCTTCTTGATGATGATATTCTCTTTATGGGATCACAAATATATAGTTAGTTATTAGTTACTAATACTTAGTGTTAAAGCAGTACTACACACAACTGAACAGTGACTGAGTCTGTCACTGAACACACAGTCACAGTCACACACAAACAAACAATACATAAAAAAAAAGCCCACAGACATCAAGGAGTAAATCATGGTGAAGAAAGGGTGGCACGCCACGCACATGAGGTGTGTGTGCTTTATTTTTGTATTGTGTTGTGTGTACTGTCTGTTACAGTATATTTGTGATCCAATAAAGATTTACTCAAGGTTTTAAGCTTCAATTTACGATTTATTCTATCAAGGCTTTTCCTTCCCCTAATAATAGTGGTTTTGGCTTCAGTAGTCTCACTCTGCACACACACTCATAGACAGTTAGACACTAGACAGTGGGACACACACAAACAAAAACATTCAAAGGCACCACAGCCAGTCAGCCACTCACACTCATAGACAGACACACATACAAAAAAAACATTTAAAGGCAGTTAAGGCACTCAGTCTCACAGTCCTCACAGTCCTCACACACACTCATAGATACATACAAACAACATTCAAACTGGCACTCACTCACAGTCACACTCACACACTCATAAAGACAGTTAGACAGTACACACACAAACAACTCTCTGGAGTACACGTTTAGGATCCGATTTTTTAGTAGAGGTGCGCTGACTGGCGGGTGGTGGTGGAGGTGGTTATTGTTAACTGGTTGGTTATATTCGGTTAACCCCTACAGATCTGCCTGGGAGTGGGATGGCATTTGGGATCATAAACAAAACATATGATAACTTTCTTAAAGGGTCTATTTTAAATAGACAATTTTTAGTGTGAATAATCCCTTATGCAATATGCACTCACTGCATTGCAAACTAGGGCCTAGATTTGGAGTTTGGCGGTAAAAGGGCTGTTAACGCTCCGCGGGCTTTTTTCTGGCCACACCATAAATTTAACTCTGGTATCGAGAGTTTAATCAAATGCTGCGTTAGGCTCCAAAAAAGGAGCGTAGAGCATTTTTACCGCAAATGCAACTCTCGATACCAGAGTTGCTTACGGACGCGGCCGGCCTAAAAAACGTGCTCGTGCACGATTCTCCCATAGGAAACAATGGGGCTGTTTGAGCTGAAAAAAAACCTAACACCTGCAAAAAAGCAGCGTTCAGCTCCTAACGCAGCCCCATTGTTTCCTATGGGGAAACACTTCCTACGTCTGCACCTAACACTCTAACATGTACCCGAGTCTAACACCCTAACCTTACACTTATTAACCCCTAATCTGCCGCCCCCGCTATCGCTGACACCTGCATATTTGTTTTAACCCCTAATCTGCCGCTCCGTAAACCGCCGCCACCTACGTTATCCCTATGTACCCCTAATCTGCTGCCCTAACACCGCCGACCCCTATGTTATATTTATTAACCCCTAATCTGCCCCCCTCAACGTCGCCGACACCTGCCTACACTTATTAACTCCTAATCTGCCGAGCGGACCTGAGCGCTACTATAATAAAGTTATTAACCCTAATCCGCCTCACTAACCCTATCATAAATAGTATTAACCCCTAATCTGCCCTCCCTAACATCGCCGACACCTACCTTCAATTATTAACCCTAATCTGCCGAGCGGACCTCACCGCTACTATAATAAATGTATTAACCCCTAAAGCTAAGTCTAACCCTAATACTAACACCCCCCTAAGTTAAATATAATTTACATCTAACGAAATAAATTAACTCTTATTAAATAACTTATTCCTATTTAAAGCTAAATACTTACCTGTAAAATAAATCCTAATATAGCTACAATATAAATTATAATTATATTATAGCTATTTTAGGATTAATATTTATTTTACAGGCAACTTTTTAATTATTTTAACCAGGTACAATAGCTATTAAATAGTTAAGAACTATTTAATAGTTACCTAGTTAAAATAATAACAAATTTACCTGTAAAATAAATCCTAACCTAAGATATAATTAAACCTAACACTACCCTATCAATAAATTAATTAAATAAACTACCTACAATTACCTACAATTAACCTAACACTACACTATCAATAAATTAATTAAACACAATTCCTACAAATAAATACAATTAAATAAACTAGCTAAAGTACAAAAAATAAAAAAGAACTAAGTTACAAAAAATAAGATATTTACAAACATAAGAAAAATATTACAACAATTTTAAACTAATTACACCTACTCTAAGCCCCTAATAAAATAACAAAGCCCCCCAAAATAAAAAATTCCCTACCCTATTCTAAATTAAAAAAGTTACAAGCTCTTTTACCTTACCAGCCCTGAACAGGGCCCTTTGCGGGGCATGCCCAAGGATTTCAGCTCTTTTTCCTGTAAAAAAAAACATACCATACCCCCCCCCCAACATTACAACCCACCACCCACATACCCCTAATCTAACCCAAACCCCCCTTAAATAAACCTAACACTAAGCCCCTGAAGATCTTCCTACCTTGTCTTCACCATACCAGGTTCACCGATCCGTCCTGGCTCCAACATCTTCATCCAACCCAAGCGGGGGTTGGCGATCCATCATCCGGTGCTGAAGAGGTCCAGAAGAGGCTCCAAAGTCTTCCTCCTATCCGGCAAGAAGAGGACATCCGGACCGGCAAACATCTTCTCCAAGCGGCATCTTCAATCTTCTTCCATCCGGTGCGGAGCGGGTCCATCTTGAAGCAGGCGACGCGGATCCATCCTCTTCTTCCGTTGTCTCCCGACGAATGACGGTTCCTTTAAGGGACGTCATCCAAGATGGCGTCCCTCGAATTCCGATTGGCTGATAGGATTCTATCAGCCAATCGGAATTAAGGTAGGAATTTTCTGATTGGCTGATGGAATCAGCCAATCAGAATCAAGTTCAATCCGATTGGCTGATCCAATCAGATTGAGCTCGCATTCTATTGGCTGTTCCGATCAGCCAATAGAATGCGAGCTCAATCTGATTGGCTGATTGGATCAGCCAATCGGATTGAACTTGATTCTGATTGGCTGATTCCATCAGCCAATCAGAAAATTCCTACCTTAATTCCGATTGGCTGATAGAATCCTATCAGCCAATCGGAATTCGAGGGACGCCATCTTGGATGACGTCCCTTAAAGGAACCGTCATTCGTCGGGAGACAACGGAAGAAGAGGATGGATCCGCGTCGCCTGCTTCAAGATGGACCCGCTCCGCACCGGATGGAAGAAGATTGAAGATGCCGCTTGGAGAAGATGTTTGCCGGTCCGGATGTCCTCTTCTTGCCGGATAGGAGGAAGACTTTGGAGCCTCTTCTGGACCTCTTCAGCACCGGATGATGGATTGCCAACCCCCGCTTGGGTTGGATGAAGATGTTGGAGCCAGGACGGATCGGTGAACCTGGTATGGTGAAGACAAGGTAGGAAGATCTTCAGGGGCTTAGTGTTAGGTTTATTTAAGGGGGGTTTGGGTTAGATTAGGGGTATGTGGGTGGTGGGTTGTAATGTTGGGGGGGGGGGGTATGGTATGTTTTTTTTTTTACAGGCAAAAGAGCTGAAATCCTTGGGGCATGCCCCGCAAAGGGCCCTGTTCAGGGCTGGTACGGTAAAAGAGCGTGTAACTTTTTTAATTTAGAATAGGGTAGGGAATTATTTATTTTGGGGGGCTTTGTTATTTTATTAGGGGGCTTAGAGTAGGTGTAATTAGTTTAAAATTGTTGTAATATTTTTCTTATGTTTGTAAATATTTTATTATTTTTTGTAACTTAGTTCTTTTTTATTTTTTGTACTTTAGCTAGTTTATTTAATTGTATTTATTTGTAGCAATTGTATTTAATTAATTTATTGATAGTGTAGTGTTAGGTTAATTGTATTTATTTGTAGCAATTGTATTTAATTAATTTATTGATAGTGTAGTGTTAGGTTTAATTATATCTTAGGTTAGGATTTATTTTACAGGTAAATTTGTTATTATTTTAACTAGGTAACTATTAAATAGTTCTTAACTATTTAATAGCTATTGTACCTGGTTAAAATAATTACAAAGTTGCCTGTAAAATAAATATAAATCCTAAAATAGCTATAATATAATTATAATTTATATTGTAGCTATATTAGGATTTATTTTACAGGTAAGTATTTAGCTTTAAATAGGAATAAGTTATTTAATAAGAGTTAATTTATTTCGTTAGATTAAAATTATATTTAAGTTAGGGGGGTGTTAGTGTTAGGGTTAGACTTAGCTTTAGGGGTTAATCAATTTATTAGAATAGCGGTGAGCTCCGGTCGTCAGATTAGGGGTTAATAATTGAAGTTAGGTGTCGGCGATGTTAGGGAGGGCAGATTAGGGGTTAATACTATTTATGATAGGGTTAGTGAGGCGGATTAGGGGTTAATAACTTTATTATAGTAGCGCTCAGGTCCGCTCGGCAGATTAGGGGTTAATAAGTGTAGGCAGGTGTCGGCGACGTTGTGGGGGGCAGATTAGGGGTTAATAAATATAATATAGGGGTCGGCGGTGTTAGGGGTAGCAGATTAGGGGTACATAGGGATAACGTAGGTGGCGGCGCTTTGCGGTCGGCAGATTAGGGGTTAATTATTGTAAGTAGCTGGCGGCGACGTTGTGGGGGGCAGGTTAGGGGTTAATAAATGTAATACAGGGGTCGGCGGGGTTAGGGGCAGCAGATTAGGGGTACATAAGTATAACGTAGGTGGCGGTCGGCAGATTAGGGGTTAAAAATTTTAATCGAGTGGCGGCGATGTGGGGGGAGCTCGGTTTAGGGGTACATAGGTAGTTTATGGGTGTTAGTGTACTGTAGGGTACAGTAGTTAAGAGCTTTATGAACCGGCGTTAGCCAGAAAGCTCTTAACTCCTGCTATTTTCAGGCGGCTGGAATTTTGTCGTTAGAGCTCTAACGCTCACTTCAGAAACGACTCTAAATACCAGCGTTAGAAAGATCCCATTGAAAAGATAGGATACGCAAATGGCGTAGGGGGATCTGCGGTATGGAAAAGTCGCGGCTGAAAAGTGAGCGTTAGACCCTTTAATCACTGACTCCAAATACCAGCGGGCGGCCAAAACCAGCGTTAGGAGCCTCTAACGCTGGTTTTGACGGCTACCGCCGAACTCCAAATCTAGGCCTTGGTGTGCTGTAAACAATAGCACAACATCTACAAAACGGAGCACTTCCTGATTGGCAAACATCACAGTAACACTAGAAGTAGTAATAGACATTATACAACAAGTAGCATTGAACTACTAGATTAACTAACTTTGATTATATTTATGGGATCACAAATATATTGTTACACAACACACCACACACACACAGTCACACACAGTCAAACAATACCAAAAAAACCACACATCATAAAAAGAGTGAATCATGGTGAAGAATGGTGACACGCACACATGAGGTGTGTGCAGTTGTGTGTTGTTTCTTTTGTATTGTTTGTTTGTGTGTGTGAGACAGTGAGTGACGTGGTCGGTCGTGTCGTGTACTAGTATATTTTGTGATCCAACAAAGATTTACACAAGGTTTTAAGCTTAATTTTTCAAAAAGCTATAAGCTATAACATTAACAAATATAAAATAATTTAATAACAATACTGCACTGGGCACTGCAGTGGGGCACACAGCACTTTCTGGATGTGCCAAAAAACATTAAATATTATAAACCTGAATCACTACTCAGAATTATGGAATATGTAGGTTTTTCTGTAAGAACACTAGTTGATCCACATGCTCTGGTTTGAGGGTGCTTCTTTTTGCCGTTGCCACATCTCCTGCAGTGGAGAAAACCCGCTCTGCAGACACGCTTGTACCTGGGATACACAAGTATCGCTTTGACAAATGAGAGAGGAGGGGAAATATGACCTCATGTACATGCCACCAGGCTTTACAATATTTCTCTATTTCCTCTTCAGTCTTGGCATAGGGGGTCTTGGGTTCTGTTGTACCTTCAGTGTCAGTGAAAGACTGTCCCAGCAAAGTCATGAGCAGCAATGTGGACTTTCTTTTGGGAGGAGAAGGATTATCCTCCTCGATGGGTGATTCTTCTTCCAGAGTTTCTTTTCCCTCAGGCAGTGGCACTTCATCCACGTTTGTCCTCCTAGATGTAACTGTACTAGTACACTCAATCTGTGTTTGAACAAAAGAATAGAAAAAATAGCATTCATTATTACCTATAGCAGCCAGCTAATGCTATATGTGCTCAGACAGTAATGCATAAATGCATGCAACAGCTCACATCTATTAGGACGGAGGAGGAGGGAAGTTGACTGTGGCGTTTTCGAAAAGCTGTCTTATATAATAAACCTTGTACTCGTTA